>NW_027596501.1:0-264184 GCF_964194155.1 Cetorhinus maximus
CATGATCTCACTCTCTGTCCCTTTAACCTCGCCGTGATCACTGTCTTTACTTTTAACCTCCCCATGATCTCATTCTCTGTCCCTTTAACCTCCCCGTGATCTCATTTTCTGCCCGTTTAACCTCCCCATGATCTCATTCTCTGTCCCTTTAACCTCCCCGTGATCTCACTCTCTGTCCCTTTAACCTCCCCGTGATCTAACTCTCCGTCCCTTTAACCTCGCCGTGATCTCAAACTCTGGCTCTTTAACCTCCCCGTGATCTCATTCTCTTTCCCTTTACCTCCCCGTGATCTAACTCTCCGTCCCTTTAACCTCCCCGTGATCTAACTCTCTTTCCCATTAACATCTCCGTGATCTCACTCTCTGTACCTTTAACCTCCCCGTGATCTCACTCTCTGTCCCTTTAACCTCCCCGTGATCTCGCTCTCTGTCCCTTTATCCTCCCTGTGATCTCACTCTGTCCCTTTAACCTCCGAGTGATCACTCTCTCTGTCCCTTTAACCTCAACGTGATTTCAATATCTGTCCCTTTAACCTCGCTGTGATCTCACACTCTGGCCCATTAACCGCCCCGTGATCTCATTCTCTGTCCCTTTAACCTCCCCGTGATCTCACTCTCTGTCCCCTTAACCTCCCCGTGATCTCATTCTCTGTCCCATATTCCTCCCCGTTATCTCACTCTCTGTCCCTTTAAACTCCCCATGATCTCTCACTTTCTCCCATTAACCTCCCCGTGATCTCTCTCCCTGTCCTTTTAACCTCACCGTGATATCATTCTCTGTCCCTTTAACCTCACCGTGATCTCACTCTCTGTCCCTTTATCATCCCCGTGATCTCACTCTCTGTCCCTTTAACCTACCCGTTTCTCACTCTCTGTCCCTTTAACGTGCCCGTGATCTCACTCTCTGTCCCTTCAACCTCTCCGTGATCTCACTCTCTGTCCCTTTAACCTACCCGTGATCTCACTCTCTGTCCCTTTAACGTGCCAGTGATCTCACTCTCAGTGCCTTTACCCTCCCCTTGATCTCAGTCTCTGTCCATTTACCCTCCCCGTGATCTCACTATCTGTCCCTTTACCCTCCCCGTCTTCTCACTCTCTGTGCCCTTTAGCTCCCCGTCATCTCACTCTCGGCCCCTTTAACCTCCCAGTTTTCTCAATTTCTGTCCCTTTACCCTCCCCTTGATCTCACTCTCTGTCCATTTACACTCCCCGTGATCTCACTATCTGTCCCTTTGCCCTCCCCGTGTTCTCACTCTCTGTGCCCTTAAGCTCCCCGTGATATCACTCTCAGCCCCTTTAACCTCCCAGTGTACTCAATTTCTGTCCCTTTAGCCTACCCTTGATCTCACTCTCTGTCCCTTTAACCTCCCAGTGATCTCATTCTCTGTCCCTTTAACCTGCCCGTGATCTCAATCTCTGTCCCTTTAATGTGCCCGTGATCTCACACTCTGTCCCTTTATCCTCCCCGTGATCTCACTCTCTGCCCCTTTAACCTCCCCGTGATCTCACTCCCTGTTCCTTTAACATCTCCTTGATCTCTCTCTGCCCCTTTAACCTCCCCGTGATCTCACTCTCTGTCCCTTTAACCGCCCCGTGATCTCACTCTCTGTCCCATTAATTTCCCCGTGATCTCACTCCCTGTCCCTCTAATGTCTCCTTGATCTCTCTCTGCCCCTTTAACCTCCCCGTGATCTCACTCTTTGTCCCTTAACCCTCCCGGTGATCTCACTCTCTGTCCCTTTACCCTCCCCGTCATCTCACTCTCTGTCCCTTTAACCTCCCCGTGATCTCACACTCTGTCGCTTTAACGTCCCCGTATTCTCAAGCTCTGACCCTTTAAACTCCCCTTGATGTTACTCTCTGTCCCTTTAACCTCCCCGTGATCTCATTCTCAGACCCTATAACTTCCCCGTGATGTCACTCTCTGTCCCTTTAACACGCCTATAGTGCCGCACACCCTCAATTACTGACACTCCAATAGTGCAGCACACCCTCAATTACTGACACTCCAATAGTGCAGCAAACCCTCAATTACTGACACTCCAATAGTGCAGCACATCCTCAATTACTGAACCTCCAATAGTGCAGCACACCCTCAATTACTGACCCTCCAATAGTGCAGCACATCCTCAATTACAGACCATCCAATAGTGCAGCACACCCTCAATTACTGACACTCCAATAGTGTAGCACACACTCAATAACTGACCCTCCAATAGTGCTGCACAGACTCAATTACTGACACTCCAACACTGCAGCACACACTCAATTACTGACCAACCAATAGTGCAGCACACACTCAATAACTGACCCTCCAATAGTGCAGCACGCCCTCAATTACTGACAGTCCAATAGTGCAGCACACCCTCAATTACTGACCATCCAATAGTGCAGCACACCCTCAATTACTGACAATCCAATAGTGCAGCACACCCTCAATTACTGACCCTCCAATAGTGCAGCACACCCTCAATTACTGACGCTCCAATAGTGCAGCACACCCTCAATTATTGACACTCCAATAGTGCAGAACACCCTCAATTACTGACACTCCAATAGTGCAGCACACCCTCAATTATTGACCATCTAATAGTGCAGCACATCCTCAATAATTAACACTCCAATAGTGCAGCACACCCTCAATTAATGACCCTCCAATAGTGCAGCACACCCTCAATTACTGACACTCCAATAGTGCAGCACACCCTCAATTACTGACACTCCAATAGTGCAGCACACCCTCAATTACTGACACTCCAATAGTGCAGCACACCCTCAATTACTGACACTCCAATAATACAGCACACCCTCAATTACTGACACTCCAATAGTGCAGCACACCCTCAATTACTGACACTCCAATAGTGCAGCACACACTCAATTACTGACACTCCAATAGTGCAGCACACCCTCAATTATTGACCATCTAATAGTGCAGCACATCCTCAATTATTGACACTCCAATAGTGCAGCACACCCTCAATTAATGACCCTCCAATAATGCAGCACACCCTCAATTACTGACACTCCAATAGTGCAGCACACCCTCAATTACTGACACTCAAATAGTGCAGCACACCCTCAATTACTGACACTCCAATAGTGCAGCACACCCTCAATTACTGATACTCCAATAGTGCAGCACACCCTCAATTACTGACACTCCAATAGTGCAGCACACCCTCAATTACTGACACTCCAATAGTGCAGCACACCCTCAATTTCTGACACTCCAATAGTGCAGCATACCCTCAATAACTGACACTCCAATAGTGCAGCACACCCTCAATTACTGACACTCCAATAGTGCAGCACACCCTCAATTACTGACCCTCCAATAGTGCAGCACACCCTCAATTACTGACACTCCAATAGTGCAGCACATCCTCAATTACTGACACTCCAATAGTGCAGCACATCCTCAATTACTGACACTCCAATAGTGCAGCACATCCTCAATTACTGACACTCCAATAGTGCAGCACACCCTCAATTACTGACACTCCAATAGTGCAGCACACCCTCAATTACTGACACTCCAATAGTGCAGCACACCCTCAATTTCTGACACTCCAATAGTGCAGCATACCCTCAATAACTGACACTCCAATAGTGCAGCACACCCTCAATTTCTGACACTCCAATAGTGCAGCATACCCTCAATAACTGACACTCCAATAGTGCAGCACACCCTCAATTACTGACACTCCAATAGTGCAGCACACCCTCAATTACTGACCCTCCAATAGTGCAGCACACCCTCAATTACTGACACTCCAATAGTGCAGCACACCCTCAATTACTGACTCTCCAATAGTGCAGCACACCCTCAATTACTGACCCTCCAATAGTGCAGCACACCCTCAATTACTGACACTCCAATAGTGCAGCACACGCTCAATTACTGACACTCCAATAATGCACCACACCCTTAAATTCTGACACTCCAGTAGTGCAGCACACCCTCAATTACTGACAATGCAATAGTGAAGCACACCCTCAATTACTGACCCTCCATTAGTGCAGCACACCCTCAATTACTGACAGTCCAATAGTGCAGCACACCCTCAATTACTGACACTCCAATAGTGCAGCACACCCTCAATTACTGACCCCCCAATAGTGCAGCACACCCTCAATTACTGACACTCCAATAGTGCAGCACACTCTCAATTACTGACACTCCAATAGTGCAGCACACCCTCAATTACTGACACTCCAATAGTGCAGCACACACTCAATTACTGACTCTCCAATAGTGCAGCACACCCTCAATTACTGGCTCCCCAATAGTGCAGCACAGCCTCAATTACTGACCCTCCAATAGTGCAGCACACCCTCAATTACTGACTTTCCAATAGTGCAGCACATCCTCAATTACTGACACTGCAATAGTGCAGCACACCCTCAATTACTGACACTCCAATTGTGCAGCACACCCTCAATTACTGACACTCCAATAGTGCAAAACAACCTCAATTACTGACAATCCAATAGTGCAAAACAACCTCGATTACTGACAATCCAATAGTGCAAAACAACCTCAATTACTGACACTCCAATAGTGCAGCACACCCTCAATTACTGACACTCCAAGAGTGCAGCACACACACAATTACTGACACTCCAATAGTGCAGCACACCCTCAATTACTAACACTCCAATAGTGCAGCTCAACTTGAATTACTGACACTCCAATAGTGAAGCAAACCCTCAATTACTGATCCTCCAATAGTGCAGCACACCCACAATTACTGACACTCCAAAAGTGCAGCACACCATCAATTACTGACACTCCAATAGTGCAGCACACCCTCAATTACTGACCCTCCAATAGTGCAGCACACACTCAATTACTGACTCTCCAATTGTGCAGCACACACTCAATATTTGACAGTCCAATAGAGCATAAAAACCTCAATTATTCACACTCCAATAGTGCAGCACACCCTCAATTATTGACACTCCAATAGTGCAGCACACCCTCAATTACTGACCCTCCAATAGTGCAGCACACCCTCAATTACTGACACTTCAATAGTGCAGCACACCCTCAATTACTGACAAACCAATAGTGTAGCACACCCTCAATTACTGACACTCCAATAGTGCACCACACCCTCAATTACTGACACTCCAATAGTGCAGCACACCTTCAATTACTGACTCTCCAATAGTGCAGCTCACACTCAATTACTGACACTCCAATAATGCAGCACACCCTCAATTACTGACACTCCAATATTGCAGCACACACTCAATTACTGACACTCCAATATAGCAGCACACCCTCAATTACTGACACTCCAATATAGCAGCACACCCTCAATTACTGACACTCTAATAGAACTGCACACCCTCAAAAACTGACACTCCAATAGTGCAGCACACCCTCAATTACTGACCCTCCAATAGTGCAGCACACCCTCAATTACTGACCCTCCAATGGTGCAGCACACACTCAATTACTGACATTCCAATATTGCAGTGCACCCTCAATTACTGACACCCCAATAGTGCAGCACACCCTCAATGACTGACACTCCAACACTGCAGCACACCCTCAATTACTGACACTCCAATAGTGCAGCACACCTTCAATTACTGACTCTCCAATAGTGCAGCACACCCTCAATTACTGACACTCCAAGAGTGCAGCACACCCTCAATTATTGACACTCCAATAGTGCAGCACAACCTCAATTTCTGACACTCCAATAGTGCAGCACACCCTCAATTACTGACCCTCCAATAGTGCAGCACAGCCTCAAATACTGAAACTCCAATAGTGCAGCACACCCTCAATTACTGACGCTCCAAAAGTGCAGCACACCCTCAATTACTGACACTCCAATAGTGCGGCACAAACTCAATTACTGACACACCAATAGTGCAGCACACCCTCAATTACTGACCCTCCAATCGTGCAGCTCAACTTGAAATACTGACACTCCAATAGTGCAGCACACCCTCAAATTCTGACACTCCAGTAGTGCAGCACACCCTCAATTACTGACAATGCAATAGTGAAGCACACCCTCAATTACTGACCCTCCATTAGTGCAGCACACTCTCAATTACTGACACTCCTATAGTGAAGCACACCCTCAATTACTGACTCTCCAATATTGCAGCACACCCTCAATTACTGACTTTCCAATAGTGCAGCACATCCTCAATTACTGACACTCCAATAGTGCAGCACACCCTCAATTACTGACACTCCAATTGTGCAGCACACCCTCAATTACTGACACTCCAATAGTGCAGCACACCCTCAATTACTGATCCTCCAATAGTGCAGCACACCATCAATTGCTGACACTCCAATAGTGCAGCACACCATCAATTACTGACACTCCAATAGTGCAGCACACCATCAATTATTGACCCTCCAATAGTGCAGCACACCCTCAATTCCTGACTCTCCAATAGTGCAGCACACGCTCAATTACTGACCCTCCAATAGTGCAGCACACCCTCAATTACTGACTCTCCAATAGTGCAGCACACACTCAATAACTGACAGTTTAATAGAGCAGAAAAACCTCAATTATTCACACTCCAATAGTGCAGCACACCCTCAATTACTAACAAACCAATAGTGCAGTACACCCTCAATTATTGACACTCCAATAGTGCAGCACACCCTCAATTACTGACCCTCCAATAGTGCAGCACACCCTCAATTAATGACTCTCCAATAGTGCAGCACACCCTCAATTACTGACACTCCAATAGTGCAGCACACCCTCAATTAATGACTCTCCAATAGTGCAGCACACCCTCAATTACTGACCCTCCAATAGTGCAGCACACCCTCAATTAATGACTCTCCAATAGTGCAGCACACCCTCAATTACTGACTCTCCAATAGTGCAGCACACCCTCAATTACTGACTCTCCAATAGTGCAGCACACCCTCAATTACTGACACTCCAATAGTGCAGCACACCCTCAATTACTGACTCTCCAATATGCAGCACACCCTCAATTACTGACACTCCAATAGTGCAGCACACCCTCAATTACTGACTCTCCAATATGCAGCACACCCTCAATTACTGACACTCCAATAGTGCAGCACACCTTCAATTACTGACTCTCCAATAGTGCAGCACACCCTCAATTACTGACACTCCAAGAGTGCAGCACAACCTCAATTACTGACACTCCAACACTGCAGCACACTCTCAATTATTGACACTCCAATAGTGCAGCACACCCTCAGTTACTGACAATCCAATAATGCAGCACAACCTCAATTACTGACCCTCCATTAGTGAGGCACACCCTCAATTACTGACCCTCCAATAGTGCAGCACACCCTCTATTACTGACACTCCAATAGTGCAGCACACCATCAATTACTGACAATCCAATAGTGCAGCACACCCTCAATTACTGACACTCCAATAGTGCAGCACACCCTCAATTACTGACCCTGCAATAGTGCAGCACACCCTCAATTACTAACAATCAAATAGTGCAGCACACCCTCAATTACTGACACTCTAATAGTGCAGCACACCCTCAATTACTGACCCTCCAATAGTGCAGCAAACCCTCAATTAATGACCCTCCAATAGTGCAGCACACCCTCAATTACTGACCCTCCAATAGAGCAGCACACACTCAATATCTGACACTCCAATAGTGCAGCACACCCTCAATTCCTGACACTCCAATAGTGCAGCACACCCTCAATTACTGACACTCCAATAGTGCAGCACACCCTCAATTACAGACCCTCCAATAGTGCACCACACCCTCAATTACTGACCCTCCAATAGTGCAGCACACCCTCAATTACTGACCCTCCAATAATGCAGCACAGCCTCAATTGCTGAGCAACCAATAGTGCAGCACACCCTCAATTACTGACACTCCAATAGCACTGTGGGAGTGATGTTGGCAGTGGTGTAGCGCTGTGGGAGTGGTGTGGGCAGTGTTGAAGCGCTGTAGGATTGTTGTGGGCAGTGGTGTACCGCTGTAGTAGTGGTGTGGGCAGTGGTGTAGTGCTGTGGTAGTGGTGTGGGCAGTGGTGTAGCGCTGTGGGGGTGATGTGGGCAGTGATGTAATGTTGTGGGAGTGGTGTGTGTAGTGGTGTAGTGCTGTGGGAATGGTGTTGTCAGTTGTGTAGTGCTGTGGGAGTGGTGTGGGTAGTGGTGTAGCGCTGTGGGAGTTGTGTGGGCAGTGGCGTAGTGCTGTGGGAGTGGTGTGGGCAGTGGTTTAGTGCTGTGGGAATGGTGTGGGTTGTGGTGTAGCGCTGTGGGAGTGGTGTGGGCAGTGGTGTAGTGCAGTGTGAGTGGTGTTGGCAGTGGTGTAGCGCAGTGGGAGTGGTGTGGGCAGTGGTTTAGTGCTGTGGGAATGGTGTGGGTTGTGGTGTAGCGCTGTGGGAGTGGTGTGGGACGTGGTGTAGCGCTGTGAGAGTGGTGTGGGCAGTGGTGTAGTGCAGTGTGAGTGGTGTTGGCAGTGGTGTAGCGCAGTGGGAGTGGTGTGGGCAGTGGTGTAGCGCTGTGGGTGTGGTGTGGGCAGTGATGTTGTGCTGTAGGAGTGGTGAGAGCTGTGGTGCAGCGCTGTGGGAGTTGTGTGGGCAGTAGTGTAGCGCTGTGGGAGGGTTGTGGGCAGTGGTGTAACGCTGTGGGTGTGGTGTGGGCAGTGGTGTTGTGCTTTGCGAGTTGCGTGGGCAGTGGTGTAGCGCTGTGGGAGTGGTGTGGGCAGTGGTGTAGCGCTGTGGGAGTGGTGTGGGCACTGGTGAAGCGCTGTGGAAGTGGTATGGGCAGTGGTGTAGCGCTGCAGGAGTAGTGTGGGTTTTGGTTTAGCGTTGTGGGAGTGGTGTGGGCAGTGGTGTAGTGCTGTGGGAGTGGTGTGGGCAGTGGTGTAGTGCTGTGGGAGTGGTGTGGGTTGTAGTGTAGCGCTGTGCGAGTGGTGTAGCTTGTGGTGTAGTGCTGTGGGAGTGATGTGGTTTGTGTTGTAGCGCTGTGGGAGTGCTGTGGGCATTAATGTAGCCCTGTGGAAGTGGTGTGGGTAGTCGTGTAGTGCTGTGGTAGTGGTTTGAGCAGTGGTGTAATGCTGTGGGAGTGGTGCGGGCAGTGGTGTAGTGCTGTGGGTGTGGTGTGGGCAGTGGTGTAACGCTGTGGGAGTGGTGTGGGCAGTGGTGCTGTGCTGTGGGAGTGGTGTGGGCAGTGGTGCTGTGCTGTGGGAGTGGTGTGGGCAGTGGTGAAGTGATGAGGGATTAGTGTGGGCAGCGGTGTAATACTGTGGGTGTGTTGTGGGCAGTGGTGTAGTGTTGTGGGAGTGGTGTGGACAGTGGTGTAGTGCTGTGGGAGTGGTGTGGACAGTGGTGTAGTGCTGTGGGAGTGGTGGGGCAGTGGTGTAGTGCTGCGGGAGTGGTGTGGGCAGTGGTGTAGCGCTGTGGGAGTGTCATGTGCAGTGGTGTCGTGCTGTGGGAGTGGTGTGGGCAGTGGTGTAACACTCTGGCAGTGGTTTGGGCAGTGGTGTTTTGCTGTGGGAATTATGTGGGCAGTGGTGTAGTGCTGTGGGACTGGTGTGGGCATTGGGTTAACGCTGTGGGAGTGGTGTGGGCATTACTGCAGCGTTGTGTGAGTGGTGTGGGCAGTGGTGTAGCGCTGTGGGAGTGATGTGGGTAGTGGTGTCGTGCTGTGGGAGTGGTGTGGGCAGTGGTGTAACACTCTGGCAGTGGTTTGGGCAGTGGTGTTTTGCTGTGGGAATTATGTGGGCAGTGGTGTAATGCTGTGGGAGTGGTGTGGGCATTGGGTTAACGCTGTGGGAGTGGTGTGGGCATTACTGCAGCGTTGTGTGAGTGGTGTGGGCAGTGGTGTAGCGCTGTGGGAGTGGTATGGGCATGAGTTCAGCGCTGTGAGAGTGGAGTGGGCAGTGGTGTAGTCCTGTGGGTGTGGTGTGGGCAGTGTTGTTGCGCTGTGGGAGTGATGTGGGTTGTAGTGTAGCGCTGTGGGCGTGATGTGGGCTGCGGTGTAGTGCTGTGGGAGTGGTGTGGGCAGTGGTGAAGTGATGAGGGATTAGTGTGGGCAGCGGTGTAATACTGTGGGTGTGTTGTGGGCAGTGGTGTAGTGTTGTGGGAGTGGTGTGGACAGTGGTGTAGTGCTGTGGGAGTGGTGTGGACAGTGGTGTAGTGCTGCGGGAGTGGTGTGGGCAGTGGTGTAGCGCTCTGGGAGTGGTATGTGCGGTGGTGTAGTGCTGTGGGAGTGGTGTGCGCAGTGATGTAGCGCTGTGGGAGTCGTGTGGGCAGTGGAGTAGCGCTACGGGAATGGTGTGGGCGGCAGTGTAGAGCTGCGGGGATGGTTTGGGCAGTGGTTTAGCGCTGCAGGGGTGATGTGGGCAGGGGTGTTGCGCTGCGGGTGCGCTGTGGTTAGTGGTGTAGCGCTGCGGGGGTGGTTTTGGCATTATTGCAGCGCTGTGAGAGTGGTGTGGGCATTATTGTAGTGCTCTGTGAGTGGAGTGGGCATTAGTCCAGCGCTGTGGGATTGATGTAGGCATTAGTTTAGCGCTGTGGGAGTGGCGTGGTTATTGGAGTAAGCTGCTGGAGTGGTCTGGGCAGTGGTGTTACACTGTGGGAGTGCTGTGGGCTGTGGTGTAGAGCTGTGGTAGTGGTGTGGGCAGTGGTGTTGTGCTGCGGGAGTGGTGTGGGCAGCGGTGTAGCGCTGTGGGAGTCGTGTGGGCAGTGGTGTAGTGCTGCGGGAGTGGTGTGTGCAGGGGTGTAGTGCTGTGGGTGTGGTGTGGGCAGTGGTGTTGCGCTGTGGGAGTGGTGTGGGCAGTGGTGTAGCGCTGTGGGACTGGTGTGGTCAGCGGTGTATTGCTGTGGGAGTGGTATGGGCAGTGTTGTAGTGCTGTGGGAGTGGTATGGGCGGTGGTGTAACACTGTGGCAGTGGTGTGGGCAGTGGTGTTTTGCTGTGGGAGTTGTGTGGGCAGTGGTGTAGCCCTGTGGGAGTGGTGCGGGCAGTGGTTTAATGATGCTGGAGTGGTGTGCGTTGTGGTGTAGCACCGTGGGACTGGTGTGGGCGTTGGGTTAACGCTGCGGGAGTGTTGTGTGCAGTTTTGTAGCGCTGTGGGAGTGGTGTGGGCAGTGGTGTAGCGCTGTGGGAGTGGTGTGGGCATTAATGCAGCGTTGTGGGAGTGGTGTGGGCAGTGGTGTAACGCTGTGGGAGTGGTGTGGGTTGTGGTGTAGTGCTGTGGGAGTGGTGTGGGTTGTGGTGTAGCGCTGTGGGAGTGGTGTGGGCATGAGTGCAGCGCTTTGGGAGTGTTGTAGGCAGTGGTGTAGCGCTGTGGGAGTGGTGTGGGTTGTGGTGTAGTGCTGTGGGAGTGGTGTGGGTTGTGGTGTAGCGCTGTGGGAGTGGTGTGGGCATGAGTGCAGCACTTTGGGAGTGTTGTAGGCAGTGGTGTGGGCATTAGTGTTGCGCTGTGGGAGTGGTGTGGGCAGTGGTGTAGCGCTGTGGGAGTGGTGTGTGTAGTGGTGTATATCTGTGGGAGTGGTGTGGGCAGTGGTGTAACGCCGTGGGAGTGGTGTGGGCAGTGGTGTAGTGCTGTGGGAGTGGTGTGGGCAGTGGTGTAGCGCTGCTGGAGTGGTGTGGGCAGTGGTGTAGTGCTGTGGGTATGGTGTTGGCAGTGGTGTAGTGCTGTGGGAGTGGTGTGGGCAGTGGTGTAGCGCTGCTGGAGTGGTGTGGGCAGTGGTGTAGCGCTGCGGGGGTGATGTGGGCAGGGGTGTTGCGCTGCCGGAGCGGTGTGGGTAGTGCTGTAGCGCTGACAGGGTGTTGTAGGCAGTGGTGTCACTCTGTGGGAGTGGTGTGGGCAGTGGTGTAGCGCTGCGGGAGGGGTGTGGGCAGTGGTGTAGAGCTGCTGGAGAGGTGTGGGCAGTGGTGTAGTGATGTGGGAGTGGTGTGGGCAGTGGTGTAGCGCTGTGGGAGTGGTGTAGGCAGTGGTGTAGCGTTGCAGGAGTGGTGTGGGCAGTGGTGTAGCGCTGTGGGAGTGGTGTGGTCATTAGTGTAGCGATGTGGGAGAGGTGTGGGCATAAGTGTAGCGCTGTAGGAGTGGTGTGGGCATTAGTGTAGCGATGTGGGAGAGGTGTGGGCATAAGTGTAGCGCTGTAGGAGTGGTGTGGGCATTAGTGTAGCGATGTGGAAGAGATGTGGGCATTAGTGAAGCGCTGTGGGAGTGATGTGGGTAGTGGTGTCGTGCTGTGGGAGTGGTGTGGGCATTAGTGTAGCGCTGTGGGAGTGATGTGGGCAGTGGTGTAATGCTGTGGGAGTGGTGTGCGCAGTGGTGTACCGTTGAGGGAGCGGTGTGGGTTGTGGTGTACCGCTGAGGGAGTGGTGTGGGCAGTGGTGTAGTGCTGTGGGAGTGGTGTGGGCAGTGGTGTAGCACTGCGGGAGTGGTGTGGGCAGTGGTGTAGCGCTGTGGGAGTGGTGTGGACAGTGGTGAAGCGCTGCGGGAGTGGTGTGGGCAGTGGTGTAGTGCTGCGGGAGTGGTGTGGGCAGTCGTGTAATGCTGTGGGAGTGGTGTGGGCATATGTGTAGCGCTATGGGCGTGTTGTGGGCAGTGGTGTAGTGCTGTGGGACAGGTGTGGGCAGTGGTGTAACGCTGTGGGAGTGGTCTGGGCAGTGATGTACTGCTGTGGGAGTGGTGTGGTTAGTGGTGTAGTGCTGTGGACAGTGGTGTAGTGATGTGGGAGTGGTGTGGGCAGTCGTGTAATGCTGTGGGAGTGGTGTGGGCATATGTGTAGCGCTATGGCCGTGTTGTGGGCAGTGGTGTAGTGCTGTGGGACAGGTGTGGGCAGTGGTGTAACGCTGTGGGAGTGATCTGGGCAGTGATGTACTGCTGTGGGAGTGGTGTGGTTAGTGGTGTAGTGCTGTGGACAGTGGTGTAGTGATGTGGGAGTGGTGTGGGCAGTGGTGTAATGCTGCTCAAGTGATGTGGGCAGCGGTGTGGTGTGCATTGTGGTGTAGCGCTGTCGGAGTGATGTGGGCTTTAGTGCAGCGCTGTGGGAGTGGTATGGGCAGTGTTGTAGCGCTGTGGGAGTGGTGTGGGTGTTAGTGCAGCGCTGTGGGAGTGGTGTAGGCAGTGGTGTAGCGCTGTGGGAGTGGTGTGGGCATTGGGTTAACACTGCGGGAGTGGTGTGGGCAGTGGTATAGCGCTGTGGGAGTGATGTGGGCTTTAGTGCAGCGCTGTGGGAGTGGTATGGGCAGTGGTGTAGCGCTATGGGTGTGGTGTGGGTGTTAGTGCAGCGCTGTGGGAGTGGTGTGGGCAGTGGTGTAGCGCTATGGGTGTGGTGTGGCCAATGGTGTAGCGCTGTGGGAGTGTTGTGGGCATTAGTGCAGCGCTGTGGGTGTGGTGTAGGCAGTGGTCTAGCGCTGTGGGAGTGGGGTGGGCATTAGTGTAGCGCAGTGGGAGTGGGGTGGGCATTAGTGTAGCGCAGTGGGAGTGGTGTGGGCAGTGGTGAAATCCTGTGGGTGTGGTGTGGGCAGTGTTGTTGCGCTGTGGGTGTGGTGTGAGTTGTAGTGTAGCGCTGTCGGAGTGTTGTTGGTTGTTGTGTAACGCTGTGGGAGTGGTGTGGGCAGCGGTGTATTGCTGTGGGACTCGTGTGGGCAGTGGTGTAGCGCTGTGGGAGTGGTGTGGGCAGTGGTGTAGTACTGCGGGAGTGGTGTGTGCAGTGGTCCAGCGTTGTGGTATTGGTGAGGGCAGCGGTGTAGCGCTGCGGGAGTGGTGTGGGCGGTGGTCTAGCGATTTGCGAGTCGTCTGGACAGTGGTGTAGCGCTGTGGGAGTGTTGTGGGAAGTGGTGTAGCGCTGTGGGAGTGGTGTGGGCAGTGGTGTAGCGCTGTGGGAGTGGTGTGGGCAGTGGTGTAGCGCTGTGGGAGTGGTGTGGGCAGTGGTGTAATCCTGTGGGTGTGGTGTGGGCAGTGGTGTAATCCTGTGGGTGTGGTGTGGGCATTAGTGCAGCGCTGAGGGAGTGGTGTGGACATTAGTGCAGCTCTGTGGGAGTGGTGTGGGCAGTAGTGTAGCGCTGTGGCAGCGGTGTGGGCAATCTTCTAGCGCTGTGGGAGTGGTGTGGGCAGTGGGGTAGTGCTGCGGGAGGCATGTGGGTAGTGGTATAGTGCTGTGGGTGTGGTGTGGGTGGTGGTGTAGTCCTGTGGGAGTGGTGTGGGTAATGGTGAATCGCTGTGGGAGTGGTGTGGGAAAAGGTGTATTGCTGTGTGAGAGGTGTGGGCAGTGGTGTAACGCTGTGGGAGTGGTGTGGGCAGTGGTGTAGCGCTATGGGACTGGTGTGGGCAGTGGTGTAGCGCTGTGGGAGAGGTGTGGGCAGTGGTGTAACGCTATGGGAGTGATGTGGGCAATGTTGTAGCGCTGTGGGAGTGGTGTTCGTTGTGGTGCAGCACTGTAGGAGTTGTGTGGGCAGTGGTATAGGTCTGTTGGAGTGGTGTGGGCATTTGTGCAGCGCTGTGGGAGTGTTGTGGGCAGTGGTGTAGCGCGGTGGGAGTGGTGTTGGCATTAGTGTAGCGCTGTGGGAGTGGTGTGGCCAGTGTTGTAGCGCTGTGGGAGTGTTGTGTGCATTAGTTTAGCGCTGTGGGAGTGGTGTGGGCATTAGTGTAGCGCTGTGGGAGTGGTGTGGGCAGTGGTGTAGCGCTGTGGGAGTGTTGTGTGCATTAGTTTAGCGCTGTAGGAGTGGTGTGGGCATTAGTGTAGGGCAGTGGGAGTGTTGTTGGCATTAGTGTAGCGCTGTGGGAGTGGTGTGGGCATTAGGGTAGCGCTGGGGGAGTGCTATGGGCTGTGGTGTAGTCCTGTGGGTGTAGTGTGGGCAGTGTTGTTGCGCTGTGGGAGTGGAGTAGTTTGTAGTGTATCTCTGTCGGAGTGGTGTTGTTTGTGGTGAAGCGATGTGGGAGTGGTGTGGGCAGCTTTGTAGTGCTGTGGGATTGGTGTAGGAAGTGGTGTAGCGCTGTGGGAGTGGTGTGGGCATTAGTGAGCTCTGTGGGACTGGTGTGGGCATTAGTGTAGCGCTGTGGGAGTGGTGTGCGCATTTGTGTTGCACTGTGGGAGAGGTGTGGTTAGTGGTGTAGTGCTATGGGAGTGGTGTAGACAGTTGTGTAGTGCTGTGGAAGTGGTGTGGGAAGTGGTGTAGTGCTGTGGGAGTGGTGTGGGCAGTGGTGTAGTGCTGTGGGAGTGGTGTGGACAGTGGTGTAACACTATGGGATTTTGTGGACCGTGGTGCAGAGCTGTGGGAGTGGTGTGGGCATTGGTTGTAGTGCTGTGGGAGTGATGTGTGCAGTGGTGTAACGCTGCGGGAGCGGTGTGGGCAGTGTTGTAGCGCAGTGGCAGTGGTGTGGGCAGTGTTGTAGCGCAGTGGCAGTGGTGTGGGCATTAGTGTAGCGCTGTGGGAGTTTTGTGGGCATTAGTGTATCACTGTGGGAGTGGTGTGGGCATTCCTCAAGCGCTGTGGGAGTGGTGTGTGTAGTAGTTTAGTGCTGTGGGAGTGGTGTGGGCAGTGGTGTAGTCCTGTGGGAGTGGTTTGGGCAGTGGTGTAGTGCTGCGGGTGTGGCGTGGGTAGTGGTGTTGTGCTGTGGGAGTGGTGTGGGTATTGTTGTAGCGCTGTGGGTGTGCGTTTGGCAGTGGTGTAGTCCTGTGGAAGTGGTGTGCGTAGTGGTGTAGTGCTGTGGGAGTGGTTTGGACAGTGGTGTAGTTTTGTGGGAGTGTTGTGGGCATTGGTGTAGTGCTGTGGAAGTGGTGTGGGCAGTGGTGTAGTACTGCGGGAGTGGTGTGGTCAGCGGTTTAGTGCTGAGTGAGTGGTGGGGGCAGGGTGTAGTGCTGTGGGAGTGGTATGGGCAGTGGTGTAGCGCTCTGGGACTGGTGTGGGTAATGGCGTAATGCTGTGGGAGTGGTGTGGGCAGTGGTGTAGCGCTGTGGGAGTGGTGAGGGTAATGGTGTAACGCTGTGGGTGTGGTGTGGGCAATGGTGTATTGCTGTGTGAGTGGTGTGGACAGGGGTGTAGTGCTGTGGGAGTGTAGTAGGCAGTGGTGTAGTGCTGTGCGAGTGGTTTGGGCAGTCGTGTAGTGCTGTGGGAGTGGTGTGGGCAATGGTGTAGCGCTGTTGGAGTGGTGTGGGCATTAGTGCAGCGCTGACGGAGTGGTGTGGGCAGTGGTCTAGCGCTGTGGGAGTGTTGTGGGCAATATTTTAGTGCTGTGGGTGTGGTTCGTGAATTAGTGTAGCGCTTTGGGATTGGTGTGGGCATTAGTGTAGCGCTGTGGGAGTGGCGTGGGCATCAGTGTAGCGCAGTGGGAGTGGTGTGGGCAGTGGTGTAATCCTGTGGGTGTGGTGTGGGCAGTGTTGTTGCGCTTTGGGTGTGGTGTAGGTTGTAGTGTAGCGCTGTCGGAGTGGTGTTGGTTGTGGTTTAACGCTGTGGGAGTGGTGTGGGCAGCGGTGTATTGCTGTGGGACTCGTGTGGGCAGTGGGGTAGTACTGCGGGAGTGGTGTGTGCAGTGGTCCAGCGCTGTGGTGAGGGTTAGCGGTGTATTGCTGTGGGTGTGTTGTGGGCAGTGGTGTAGTGCTGTGGGGTTGATGTGGGCATTGGTGTAGCGCTGCGGGAGTGGTGTGGGCGGGGGGTCTAGCGATTTGCGAGCCGTCTGGGCAGTGGTGTAGCGCTGTGGGAGTCATGTGGGCAGTGGTGTAGTGCTGTGGGAGTGGTGTGGGCAGTGGTGTAGTGCTGTGGGAGTGGTGTGGGCAGTGGTGTAGCGCTGTGGGAGTGTTGTGGGCAGTGGTGTCACGCTGTGGGAGTTGTGTGGGCAGTGGTGTAGCGCTGCGGGAGTGGTGTGGGCAGTGGTGTAGCGCTGCTTGAGAGGTGTGGGCATTAGTGTAGCGCTGTGGGAGTGGTGTGGGCATTAGTGTAGCGCAGTGGGAGTGGTGTGGGCAGTGGTGTAATATAGTGGGTGTGGTGTGGGCAGTGTTGTAGCACTGTGGTAGTGGTGTGGGCATCAATGCAGCGCTGAGGGTGTGGTGTGGCCAGTGATGTTGCGCCGTGGGAGTGTTGTGGACATTAGTGCAGCTCTGTGGGAGTGGTGTGGGCAGTAGTGTAGCGCTGTGGCAGCGGTGTGGGCAGTTGCACAGAGCTGTGGGAGTGGTGTGGGCAATGGTGTAGTGCTGTGGGAATGGTGTGGGCAGTGGTGTAGCGCTGCGCGAATGGTGTGGGCAGGGGTTTAGTGCTAAGGGAGTGGTGTGAGCAGGGTGTAGTGCTGTGGGAGTGGTGTTGGCAGTGGTGTAGCGCTCTGTGACTGGTGTGGGGAGCGGTTTAGTGCTGTGGAGGTGGTGTTGGTAATGGTGTATCGCTGTGGGAGTGGTGTGTGCAATGGTGTATTGCTGTGTGAGTGGTGTGGGCAGTGGTGTAGTGCTGCGGGAGTGGTGTGGGCAGGGGTGTAGTACTGTGGGAGTGGTGTGGGCAGGGGTGTAGCGCTGTGCGCGTGGTGTGGGCAGTGGTGTAGCGCTATGGGACTGGTGTGGGCAGCGGCGTTGTGCTGTGGGAGTGGTGTGGGCACTGGTGTAGTGCTGTGGGAGTGGTGTGGGCAGTGGTGTAACGCTATGGGAGTGATGTGGGCAGTGTTGTAGCGCGGTGGGAGTGGTGTTCGTTGTGGTGCAGAACTGTAGGAGTTGCGTGGGCAGTGGTATAGGGCTGTGGGAGTGGTGTGGGCATTTGTGCAGCGCTGTGGGAGTGGTGTGGGCAGTGGTGTAGCGCTGTGGGAGTGGTGTGGGCAGTGGTGTAGCGCTGTGGGAGTGGTCTGGCCAGTGGTGTAGCGCTGTGGGAGTGTAGTATGCATTAGTTTAGCACTGTGGCAGTGGTGTGGGCATTAGTGTAGAGCAGTGGGAGTGGTGTTGGCATTAGTGTAACGCGGTGGGAGTGGTGTGGGCATTAGGGTAGCGCTGGGGGAGTGCTATGGGCAGTGGTGTAGTCCTGTGGGTGTGGTGTGGGCAGAGTTGTTGCGCTGTGGGAGTGGAGTAGTTTGTAGTGTAGCTCTGTCGGAGCGGTGTTGTTTGTGGTGAAGCGATGTGGGAGTGGTGTGGGCAGCTTTGTAGTGCTGTGGGATTGGTGTAGGAAGTGGTGTAGCGCTGTAGGAGTGGTGTGGGCATTAGTGTAGCGCTGTGGGACTGGTGTGGGCATTAGTGTAGCGCTGTGGGAGTGGTGTGCGCATTTGTGTAGCGCTGTGGGAGTGGTGTGGTTAGTGGTGTAGTGCTATGGGAGTGGTCTGGGCAGTTGTGTAGTGCTGTGGGAGTGGTGTGGGCAGTGGTGTAGTGCTGTGGGAGTGGTGTGGACAGTGGTGTAACGCTGTGGGATTTTGTAGGCCGTGGTGTAGAGCTGCGGGAGTGGTGTGGGCATCAGTTGTAGTGCTGTGGGAGTGGTGTGTGCAGTGGTGTAACGCTGCGGGAGCGGTGTGGGCAGTGTTGTAGCACTGTGGTAGTGGTGTGGGCATTAGTGTAGCGCTGTGGGAGTGGTGTGGGCAGTGGTGTAGTGCTGTGGGAGTGGTGTGGGCAGTGGTGTAGTGCTGTGGGAGTGGTGTGCGTATTGGTGTAGCGCTGTGGGTGTGCGGTTGGCAGTGGTGTAGTCCTGTGGAAGTGGTGTGGGCAGTGGTGTAGTGCTGCTGGAGTGGTGTGGTCAGGGGTTTAGTGCTGAGTGAGTGGTGTGGGCAGGGGTTTAGTGCTGAGTGAGTGGTGTGGGCAGGGTCTAGTGCTGTGGGAGTGGTGAGAGTAATGGTGTTACGCTGTGGGAGTGGTGTGGGCAATGGTGTATTGCTGTGTGAGTGGTGTGGGCAGGGGTGTAGTGCTGTGGGATTGTAGTAGGCAGTGGTTTAGTGCTGTGCGAGTGGTTTGGGCAGTCGTGTAGCACTATGGGACTGGTGTGGTTCAGCGTTGTTGTGCTGTGGGAGTGGTGTGGGCATTAGTGTAGCGCAGCGAGAGTGGTGTGGGCAGTTGTGTAATCCTGTGGGTGTGGTGTGGGCAGTGTTGTTGCGCTTTGGGTGTGGTGTGGGTTGTCGTGTAGCGATGTCGGTGTGGTGTTGGTTGTGGTGTAACGTTGTGGGAGTGGTGTGGGCAGCGGTGTAGTACTGCGGGAGTGGTGTGTGCAGTGGTCCAGCGTTGTGGTGAGGGCAGCGGTGTAGTGCTGTGGGTGTGGTGTGGGCAGTGGTGTCGTGCTGTGGGGTTGGTGTGGGCATTGGTGTAGCGCCGCGTGAGTGGTTTGGTCGGGTGGTCTAGCGATTTGCGAGCCGTCTGGGCAGTGGTGTAGTGCTGTGGGAGTGGTGTGGACAGTGGTGTAGCTCTGTGGGAGTCGTGTGGGCAGTGGTGTATTGCTGTGGGAGTGGTGTGGGCATTGATGTAGTACTGTGGGAGTGTTGCGGGCAGTGGTGTCACGCTGTGGGAGTGGTGTGAGCAGTGGCGTAGCGCTGCGGGAGTGGTGTGGGCAGTGGTGTAGCGCTGCTTGACAGTTGTGGGCATTAGTGTAGCGCTGTGGGAGTGGTGTGGGCATTAGTGTAGCGCAGTGGGAGTGGTGTGGGCAGTGGTGTAATCCTGTGGGTGTGGTGTGGGCAGTGTTGTAGCACTGTGGTAGTGGTGTGGGCATTAGTGCATCGCTGAGGGAGTGGTGTGGACAGTGGTGTAGCGCTGTGGGTGTGGTGTGGCCAGTGATGTTGCGCTGTGGGAGTGTTGTGGACATTAGTGCAGCTCTGTGGGAGTGTTGTGGGCAGTAGTGTAGCGCTGTGGGAGCGGTGTGGGCACTCTTCTAGCGCTGTGGAAGTGGTGTGGGATGTGGTGTAGAGCTGTGGGAGTAGTGTGGGCAGTGGCACAGTGCTGTGGGAGTGATGTGGGCAGTGGTGTAGTGCTGTGGGTGTGGTGTGGGTAGTGGTGTAGTGCTGTGGGAGTGGTGTGGGCAGTGGTGTAGCGCTCTGTGACTGGTGTGGGCAGTGGTGTAGTGCTGCGGGAGTGGTGTGGGCGGGGGTTTAGTGCTAAGGGCGTGGTGTGAGCAGGGTGTAGTGCTGTGGGAGTGGTGTGGGCAGTGGTGTAGCGCTCTGTGACTGGTGTGGGCAGCGGTTTAGTGCTGTGGGAGTGGTGTGGGTAATGGTGTATCGCTGTGGGAGTGGTGTGGGCAATGGTGTAGCGCTATGGGTGTGATGTGGGCATTAGTGCAGCGCTGTGGGACTGGTGTGGGCAGCGGTGTTGTGCTGTGGGAGTGGTGTGGGCAGTGGTGTAGTACTGTGGGAGTGGTGTGGGCAGGGGTGTAGTACTGTGGGAGTGGTGTGGGCAGTGGTGTAGCGCTATGGGTGTGATGTGGGCATTAGTGCAGCGCTGTGGGACTGGTGTGGGCAGCGGTGTTGTGCTGTGGGAGTGGTGTGGGCAGTGATGTAGTGCTGTGGGAGTGGTGTGGGAAGTGGTGTAACGCAATGGGACTGGTGTGGGCAGCGGTGTTGTGCTGTGGGAGTGGTGTGGGCAGTGGTGTAGCGCTGTGGGAGTTGTGTGGGCAGCGGTGTATTGCTGTGGGACTCGTGTGGGCAGTGGTGTAGGACTGCGGGAGTGGTGTGTGCAGTGGTCCAACGCTGTGGTGAGGGCAGCGGTGTAGTGCTGTGGTTGTGGTGTGGGCAATGGTGAAGTGCTGTGGGGTTGATGTGGGCATTGGTGTAGCGCTGCGAGAGTGGTGTGGGCGGGTTGTCTAGCGACTTGCGAGCCGTCTGGGCAGTGGTGTAGCGCTGTGGGAGTCGTGTGGGCAGTGGTGTAGCGCTGTGGGAGTGGTGTGGGCAGTGATGTAGTACTGTGGGAGTGTTGTTGGCAGTGGTGTCACGCTGTGGGAGTTGTGTGGGCAGTGGTGTAGCGCTGCGGGAGTGGTGTGGGCATTAGTGTAGCGCAGTGGGAGTGGTGTGGGCAGTGGTGTGATCCTGTGGGTGTGGTGTGGGCAGTGTTGTAGCACTGTGGTAGTGGTGTGGGCATTAATGCAGCGCTGAGGGAGTGGTGAGGACAGTGGTGTAGCGCTGTGTGTGTGGTGTGGCCAGTGATGTTGCGCTGTGGGAGTGTTGTGGACATTAGTGCAGCTCTGTGGGAGTGGTGTGGGTAGTGGTGTAGCGCTCTGGGTGTGTGGTGGGCAGTGGTGTAGTCATGTAGAAGTTGTGTGGGTAGTGGTGTAGTGCTCTGGGAGTAATGTGGACAGTGGTGTAGGGCTGTGGGAGTGTTGTGGGCAATGGTGTAGTGCTGTGGGAATGGTGTGGGCAGTGGTGTAGTGCTGCGGGAGTTGTGTGGGCAGGGGTTTAGTGCTAAGGGAGTGGTGTGAACAGGGTGTAGTGCTGTGGGAGTGGTGTGGGCAGTGGTGTAGCGCTATGGAACTGGTGTGGGCAGCGGTGTTGTGCTGTGGGAGTGGTGTCGGCAGTGGTGTAGTGCTGTGGGAGTGGTGTGGACAGTGGTGTAACGCTATGGGAGTGATGTGGGCAGTGTTGTAGCGCTGTGGGAGTGGTGTTCGTTGTGGTGCAGCACTGTAGGAGTTGTGTGGGCAGTCGTATAGGGCTGTTGGAGTGCTGTGGGCATTTGTGCAGCGCTGTGGGAGTGTTGTGGGCAGTGTTGTAGCGCTGTGGGAGTGCTGTGTGCATTAGTTTAGCGCTGTGGGAGTGGTGTGGGCATTAGTGTAGCGCTGTGGAAGTGGTGTGGGCAGTGGTGTAGCTCTGTGGGAGTGGTGTGGCAGTGGTGTAGCGCTGTGGGAGTTGTGTGGCCATTGGTGTAGCGCTGTGGGAGAGGTGTGGTTAGTGGTGTAGTGCTATGGGAGTGGTGTGGACAGTTGTGTAGTGCTGTGGGAGTGGTGTGGGCAGTGGTGTAACGGTGTGGGTGTGGTTTGGGCAGTGATGTATTGTTGTGGGAGTGGTGTGGGTAGTGGTGTAGTGCTGTGAGAGTGGAGTGGACAGTGGTTTAGTGCTGTGGGAGTGGTGTGGGCAGTGGTGTAGTGCTGTGGGAGTGGTGTGGACAGTGGTGTAACGCTGTGGGATTTTGTGGGCCATGTTGTAGAGCTGCGGGAGTGGTGTGGGCATTGGTTGTAGTGCTGTGGGAGTGGTGTGTGCAGTGGCGTAACGGTGCGGGAGCGGTTTGGGCAGTGTTGTAGCGCAGTGGTAGTGGTGTGGGCATTAGTGTAGCGCTGTGGGAGTGTTGTGGGCATTAGTGTATCACTGTGGGACTGGTGTGGGCATTCTTCAAGCGTTGTGGGAGTGGTGTGTGTAGTAGTGTAGTGCTGTGGGACTGGTGTGGGCATTCTTCAAGCGTTGTGGGAGTGGTGTGTGTAGTAGTGTAGTGCTGTGGGAGTGGTGTGGGCAGTGGTGTAGTCCTGTGGGAGTGTTGTGGGCAGTGGTGTAGTGCTGCGGGAGTGGTGTGGGTAGTGGTGTAGTGCTGTGGGAGTGGTGTGGGTATTGGTGTAGCGCTGTGGGTGTGCGGTTGGCAGTGGTGTAGTCCTGTGGAAATGGTGTGGGTAGTGGTGTAGTGCTGTGGGAGTGGTTTGGACAGTGGTGTAGTTTTGTGGGAGTGTTGTGGGCAATGGTGTAGTGCTGTGGGAGTGGTGTGGGCAGTGGTGTAGTGCTGCGGGAGTGGTGTGGTCAGGGGTTTAGTGCTGAGTGAGTGGTGTGGGCAGGGTGTAGTGCTGTGGGAGTGGTATGGGCAGTGGTGTAGCGCTGTGGGAGTGGTGATGGTAATGGTGTAACGCTGTGGGAGTGGTGTGGGCAGTGGTGTATTGCTGTGTGAGTGGTGTGGGCAGGGGTGTAGTGCTGTCGCAGTGTAGTAGACAGTGGTGTATTGCTGTGCGAGTGGTTTGGTCAGTCGTGTAGCGCTATGGGAGTGATGCGGGCAGTGTTGTAGTGCTGTGGGAGTGGTTTGGGAAGTGGTGTAACGCTGTGGGAGTGATGCGGGCAGTGTTGTAGCGCTGTGGGAGTGGTCTTCGTTGTGGTGCAGCACTGTAGGAGTTGTGTGGGCAGTGGTATAGGGCTCTTGGAGTGGTGTGGGCATTTGTGCCGCGCTGTGGGAGTGTTGTGGGCAGTGTTGTAGCGCTGTGGGAGTGGTGTGGGCATTAGTGTAGCGCTTTGGGTGTGGTGTGGGCAGTGGTGTAGCGCTG
This sequence comes from Cetorhinus maximus, assembly GCF_964194155.1. Lineage (NCBI taxonomy): Eukaryota > Metazoa > Chordata > Chondrichthyes > Lamniformes > Cetorhinidae > Cetorhinus > Cetorhinus maximus. The sequence goes on from NW_027596501.1 coordinate 23,137, forward strand.
TGGGAGTGGTGTTGGCTTTAGTGCAGCGCTGTGGGAGTGGTGTGGGCAGTGGTGTAGCGCTGTGGGAGTAGTGTGGCCAGTGGTGTAGTGCTGTGGGAGTGGTGTGGGCATTAGTGCAGCGCTGTGGGCATGGTGTGGGCAGTGGTGTAGCGCTGTGGGAGTGTTGTGTGCATTACTTTAGCGCTGTGTTAGTGGTGTGGGCATTAGTGTAGCGCAGTGGGAGTGGTGTTGGCATTAGTGTAGTGCTGTGGGAGTGGTGTGGGAATTAGGGTAGCGCTAGGGGAGTGCTATGGGCAGTGGTGTAGTCCTGTGGGTGTGGTGTGGGCAGTGTTGTTGCGCCGTGGGAGTGGTGTAGTTTGTAGTTTAGCTCTGTTGGAGTGGTGTTGTTTGCGGTGAAGCGATGTGGGAGTGGTGTGGGCAGCTTTGTAGTGCTGTGGGATTGGTGTAGGAAGTGGTGTAGCGCTGTGGGTGTCGTATGGGCAGTGGTGTAGTGCTTTGGGAGTGGTGTGGGCAGTGGTGTAGTGCTGCGGGTGTGGTGTTGGCAGTGGTGTAGTGCTGTGGGAGTGGTTTGGGCAGTCCTGTAGTGCTGCAGAGGTGATGTGGGCAGTGGTGTAGCGCTGCGGGATTGATGTGGTCAGTGGTCTAGCGCTGTGCGAGTGGTGTGTGAGTAGTGGTGTAGTGCTGTGGGAGTGGTGTGGACAGTGGTGTAGTGCTGTGGGAGTGCTGTGGGCAGTGGTGTAGTGCTGTGGGAGTGGTGTGGGCAGTGGTGTAGTGCTGCTGGAGTGGTGTGGGCAGGGTTGTTGCGCTGTGGGAGTGGTGTGTGCAGTGGTGTAGTGCTGTTGGAGTGTTGTGGGCAGTGGTGTAGCGCTGTGGTACTGTTGTGGGCAGTGGTGTAGTGCTGTGGGGGTGGTGTTTGCAGTGGTGTAGTGCTGTGGGAGTGGTGTGGATAGTGGTGTAAAGCTGTGGGAGTGGTGTATTGCTGTGGGAGTGGTGTGGGCAGTGTTGTGCCGCTTTGGGAGTGGTGCGGGCAGCGGTGTAATGCTGCAGGAGTGGTGTGCTTTGTGGTGTAGCACTGTGGGAGTGGTGTGGGCATTAGTGCAGCGCTGTGGGAGTGGTGTGGGCAGTGATGTAGAGCTGTGTGAGGGTGTGGGTTGTGGTGTAGCGCTATAGCAGTGGTGTGGGCATTCGTCTAGGGCTGTGGGAGTGCTTTGGGTAGTCGTGTAGCGCTGTGGGAGTGGTGTGGGCAGTGGTGTAGTGCTGTGGGTGTGGTGTTGGCAGTAGTGTAGCGATGAGGGAGTGGTATGGGCATTAGTGTATTGCTGTGGGAGTGGTGTGGGCATTAGTGCAGCGCTGTGGGAGTGTTTTGGGCAGTGTTGTAGCGTTGTGGGAGTGGTGTGGGCAGTGGTGTAGCGCTGTGGGAGTGGTGTGGGCAGTGGTGTAGCGCTGTGGGAGTGGTGTGGGCATTAGTGTAACGCTGTGGGAGTGGTGTGGGCGTTAGTGTAGCGCTGTGGGTGTGGTGTGGGCATTATTGTAGCGCTGTGGGAGTGGTTTGGGCATTAGTGTAGCGCTGTGGGAGTGGTGTGGGCAGTGGTGTAGTCTTGTGGGTGTAGTGTGGGCAGTGTTGTTGCACTGTGGCCTTGGGTTGTAGTGTAGCCATGTCGGAGTGGTGTTGGTTGTGGTGTATTGTTGTGGGTGTGGTGTGAGCAGCGGTGTAGTGTTGTGGTACTGGTGTGGGCAGTGTTGTAGTGCCGCGGGGGTGATGTGGGCAGTGGTGTCGAGCTGGGGGAGTGGTGTGGGCAGTGGCCCAGTGCTGTGGGAGTGGTGTGGGCAGTGGTGTGTTGCTGTGGGAGTGGTGTCGGAAGTGGTGAAGTGCTGCGGGAGTGGTGTGGGCAGCGGTGTAGTTCTGCGGGAGTTGAGGTTGATGTTGAATTTATTGGTGTTTTTCATTGTTGAGGTTGATGATGAATTTGTTGGTGATTTTCAATATTGAGGTTGTTGTTGAAATTGTTGGTGTTGTCAATGTTTTTTTTTGTTGATGTTGATTCTATTATTAAAACTTGAGGTTGTTGTTGAATTTGTTGGTGTTTGAATGGTTTTTTTGAACTTTTTTGTGATTTTCAAAGTTGTAGTTGTTGTTAAATTTGTTGGTGTTTATCAATGTTGCGGTTGTTAAATTTTTTCGTGATCTTCAATATTGAGGTTATAGTTTAATTTCTTGATGTTGTCAATGGTTATTTTGTTGAACTTGTTTGTAATTTTTAAAGTTATGGTTGTTGTTCAATTTATTGGTGTTATCAATGTTTATTTTGTTGAACTTTCTTGTACTTTAAAAAGTTGAAGATGATTTGAATTTGTTGGCATTTTTCAATGTTGAGGTTGTTGTTGAATTTGTTGGTGTTGTCATTGTTTAATTTGTTGAACATTTTTGTAGTTTTAAAAGTTGAGGTTGTTGCTGAATTTTTTATTGTTTTTCAATGTTGATGTTGTTGTTGAATTTGTTGGTGATTTTAAATGTTGAGGTTGTTGTTGAATTGGATAGTGTTATCAATGTTTATTTTGTTGAACTTTTTTGTACTTTTAAAAGTTGAGGTTGATGTTGAATTTGTTGCGGTTTTTCATTGTTGAGGTTGTTGTTGAATTTGTTGGTGTTATCAATGTTTATTTTGTTGAACTTTTTTGTACTTTTAAAAGATGAGGTTGTTGCTGAAGTTGTTGGTGTTTTTCAATGTTGAGGTTGTTGTTGAATTTGTTGGTGTTTTTCAATGTTGATGTCGTTGAATTTGTTGGTGATTTTCAATGTTGAGTTTGTTGTTGAATTTGTTTGTGTTATCAATGTTCTTTTTTTGAACTTTTTTTGTGTTTTTCAATGTTGAGGTTGTTGAATTTGCTGGTGATTTTCAATATTGAGGTTTCTGTTGAATTTGCTGGTGTTATCAACCTTTATATTGTTGAACTTTTTTGTACTTGATATATTTGAGGTTGTTGTTGATTTTTTTGTTGGTTTTCAATGTTGAGGTTGTTGTTGAATTTGTTGGTGTTTTTCAATGTTGATGTTGTTGAATTTGTTGTTGATTTTTAATTTTGAGTTTGTTGTTGAATTTGTTGGCGATTTTCAATATTGAGGCTGTTGATGATTATGTTGGCGTTATCAATGTTTTTTTTAAACTTTTTTGTTTTTTTCAAAGTTGAGGTTTTTGCTGAATTTCTTCGTGATATTCATTGTTGAGATTCTTGAATTTGTTGGTGATTTTCAATATCGAGATTGTTGATCAACTTGTTGGTCTTTGAATGGTTATTTTTTGAACTTTTTTGTGTTTTTCGAAGTTGAGGTTGTTGGTGAAATTGTTGTTGTTATCACTGTATTTTTAAAACTTTTTTGTACTTTTAAAAGTTGAGGTTGTTGTTGAATGTGTTGGTGTTTTTCAATGGTGAGGTTTTTGTTGAGTTTTTTGGTGTTTTCATTGTTAATGTTGTTGTTGAATTTGTTGGCGTTTTTCAATGTTGAAGTTGTTGTTGAATTTGTTGGTGTTTTAAAATGTTGAGGTTGTTGTTGAATTTGTTGGCGTTTTTCAATGTTGAAGTTGTTGTTGAATTTGTGGGTGATTTTCAATATTGAGGTTGTCGTTGAATTTTCTGGTGTTATCAATGTTTAATTTGTTGACCTTTTTGTAGATTTAAAAGTTGAGGTTTTTTGCTGAATTTTTTTTATTGTTTTTCAATGTTGATGTTGTTGTTGAATTTGTTGGTGATTTTAAATGTTGAGGTTGTTTTTGAATTGGATAGTGTTATCAACGTTTATTTTGTTGAACTTTTTTGTACTTTTAAAAGTTGAGGTTGATGTTGAATTTGTTGGTGTTTTTCATTGTTGAGGTTGTTGTTGAATTTGTTGGTGTTTTTCATTGTTGAGGTTGTTGTTGAATTTGTTGGTGTTATCGATGTTTATTTTGTTGAACTTTTTGTACTTTTAAAAGTTGAGGTTGTTGCTGAAGTAATTGGTGTTTTTCAATGTTGAGGTTGTTGTTGAATTTGTTGGTGTTTTTCAATGTTGATGTCGTTGAATTTGTTGGTGATTTTCAATGTTGAGTTGGTTGTTGAGTTTGTTTGTGTTATCAATGTTCTTTTTTTGAACTTTTTTGTGTTTTTCAATGTTGAGGTTGTTGAATTTGCTGGTGATTTTCAATATTGAGGTATTTGTTGAATTTGCTGGTGTTATCAACCTTTATATTGTTGAACTTTTTTGTACTTGTAAAAGTTGAGGTTGTTGTTGATTTTTTTGTTGGTTTTCAATGTTGAGGTTGTTGTTGATTTTGTTGGTGTTTTTCAATATTTAGGTTGTAGTTGAATTTGCTGGTGTTTTCCAAATGTTGAGATTGTTGTTGAATTTGTTGTTGTTATCAATGTTATTTTTTGAAATTATTTGTATTTTTGAAAGTTCTGGTTGTAGTTGAATTTGTTGGTGTTGTCAATGTTTATTTTGTTGAACTTTTTTGTACTTTTAAAAGTTGAGGTTGTTGCTGAATTTTTTTTATTGTTTTTCAATGTTGATGTTGTTGTTGAATTTGTTGGCGTTATCAATGTTATTTTTTGAACTTTTTTGTGTTTTGCAAAGTTGAGGTTGTTGCTGAATTTGTTGGTGATTTTCAGTGTTCAGGTTTGATGAATTTGTTGGTGATTTTCAATATTGGAGTTGTTGTTGAATTTGTTGGTGTTGTCAATGTTTATTTTGTTGAACTTGTTTGTATTTTTAAAGGTGGAGGTTGTTGCTGAATTTTTTATTGTTTTTCAATGTTGATGTTGTTGTTGAATTTATTGGTGATTTTCACTGTTGAGGTTGCTGAATTTGCTGTTGATTTTACATGTTCAGCTTGCTTTTGAATTGGATAGTGTCATCAATGTTTATTTTGTTGAACTTGTTTGTATTTTTAAAAGTTGAGATTGATGTTAAATTTGTTGGTGTTTTTCAATGTTGATGTTGTTGAATTTGTTGGTCATTTTCAATATTGAGGTTGTTGATGAATTTGTTGGTGTTATCAATGTTTTTTTTGATCTTTTTTGTGTTTTTCAAAGTTGAGGTTTTTGCTGAATTTCTTCGTGATATTCATGGTTGATGTTCTTGAATTTGTTGGTGATTTTCATTATTGAGGTTGTTGTTGAATTTATTGGTTTATCAACGTTTATTTTGTAGAACATTTTTTTGCTTATAAAAGATGATGTTGTTGTTGAATTTGTTGGGATTTTCAATTTTGAGGTTGTTGTTGAATTTGTTGGCATATTTCAATGTTGAGGTTGTTGTTGAAATTGTTGGTGTTTTTCAATGTTGATGTTGTTGAATTTGTTGGTGATTTTTGATTTTGAGTTTGTTGTTGAATTTGTTGGTGATTGTCAATATTGAGGTTGTTGATGAATTTGTTGGTGTTATCAATGTTTTTTTTGAATTTTTTTGTGTTTTTCAAAGTTGAGGTTTTTGCTGAATTTCTTCGTGATATTCATGGTTGATGTTCTTGAATTTGTTGGTGATTATCAATATTGAGGCTGTTGTTGAATTTGTTGGTTTATCAACGTTTATTTTGTAGAACTTTTTTGTACTTATAAAAGTTGATGTTGTTGTTCAATTTGTTGGGATTTTCAATTTTGAGGTTGTTGAAATTGTTGGTGTTATCAATGTTATTTTTGATATTTTTTGTATTTTTCAAAGTTGAAGTTGTTCTTGAATTTGTTGGTTTTTTTTCAATGTGGATGTTGTGGTTAATTTTGTTGGTGTAATCAATGTTATTTTTTGAACTTTTTTGTATTTTTGAAAGTTGAGGTTGTAGTTGAATTTGTTGGTGTTGTCAATGGTTATATTGCTGAACTTTTTTGTTGTCTAAAAGTTGAGGTTGTTGTTTAAACTGTTGGTGTTTTTCAATGTTGTGGTTGCTTTTGAATTTGTTGGTGTTTTTCATTGGTGAGGTTTTTGTTGAATTTTTTGCTCTTTTCATTGCTGAGGTTGTTGTTAAATTTGTTGGTGTTTTTCAATGTTGAGGTTGTTGTTGAATTGGATAGTGTCATCAATGTTTATTTTGTTGAACTTATTTGTATTTTTAAAAGTTGTGGTTGTTGTTGAATTTATTGGTGTTATCAATGTTCATTTTGTTGAACTTTTTTGTAGAATTAAAAGTTGAGGTTCTTGCTGATTTTTTTTTATTGTTTTTTCAATTTTGATGTTGTTGTTGAATTTGTTGGTGATTTTCAGTGTTAAGGTTGCTGAATTTGTTGGTGTTTTTCAAAGTTGACGTTGTTGTTGAATTTGTTGGTGTTATCAATGTTATTTTTTGAACTTTTTTGTGTTTTTCAAAGTTGAGGTTGTTGCTGAATTTTTGGTAATATTCAGTGTTCAGGTTGTTGAATTTGTTGTTGATTTTCAATATCGGGGTTGTTGTTGAATTTGTTGGTGTTGTCAATGTTTATTTTGTTGAAATTGTTTGTATTTTTAAAGGTGGAGGTTGTTGCTGAATTTTTTTTATTGTTTTTCAATGTTGATGTTGTTGTTGAATTTATTGGTGATTTTCAGTGATGAGGTAGCTGAATTTGCTGGTGATTTTGAATGTTGAGCATGCTTTTGAATTGGATAGTGTCATCAATGTTTATTTTGTTGAACTTGTTTGTATTTTTAAAAATTGAGGCTGTTGATGAATTTGTTGGTGTTTTTCAATGTTGAGGCTGATGTTGAATTTGTTGGTGTTTTTCAATGTTGAGGTTGTTGTTGAATTTGTTGGTGTTTTTCAATGTTGATGTTGTTGAATTTGTTGTTGATTTTTAATTTTGAGTTTGTTGTTGAATTTGTTGGCGATTTTCAATATTGAGGCTGTTGATGATTACGTTGGCGTTATCAATGTTTTTTTTGAACTTTTTTGTTTTTTTCAAAGTTGAGGTTTTTGCTGAATTTCTTCGTGATATTCATTGTTGAGATTCTTGAATTTGTTGGTGATTTTCAATATCGAGATTGTTGATCAACTTGTTGGTCTTTGAATGGTTATTTTTTGAACTTTTTTGTGTTTTTCGAAGTTGAGGTTGTTGGTGAAATTGTTGTTGTTATCACTGTATTTTTAAAACTTTTTTGCACTTTTAAAAGTTGAGGTTGTTGTTGAATGTGTTGGTGTTTTTCAATGGTGAGGTTTTTGTTGAGTTTTTTGGTGTTTTCATTGTTAATGTTGTTGTTGAATTTGTTGGTGTTTATCAATGTTGAGGTTGTTGTTGAATTTGTTGGTGATTTTCAATATTGAGGTTGTTGTTGAATTTGTTGGTGTTTGAATGGTTTTTTTGTGAACTTTTTTGTGTTTTTCTAAGTTGAAGTTGTTGGTGAAATTGTTGGCGTTTATCAATGTTGAGGTTGTTGTTAAATTTGTTCGTGATCTTCAATATTGAGGTTGTTGTTGAATTTGTTGGAGTTATCAATGTTTTTTAAAAAACTTTTTTGTACTTTTAAAAGTTGAGGTTGTTGTTAAATTTGTTGGTGTTTTTCAGTGTTGAGGTTGTTGTTGAATTTGTTGGTGATTTTCAATATTGAGGTTATAAATTAATTTCTTGGTGTTGTCAATGGTTATTTTGTTGAACTTGTTTGTAATTTTTAAAATTATGGTTGTTGTTCAATTTATTCGTGTTATCAATGTTATTTTGTTGAACTTTTTTGTACTTTTAAATGTTGAGGATGATTTTGAATTTGTTGGCGTTTTTCAATGTTGAAGTTGTTGTTGAATTTGTTGGTGTTTTTGAATGTTGAGGTTGTTGGTGAATTTGTTGGCGTTTTTCAATGTTGAAGTTGTTGTTGAATTTGTGGGTTATTTTCAATATTGAGGTTGTTGTTGAATTTTTTGGTGTTATCAATGTTTTTCTAAAAACTTTTTGTGCTTTTAAAAGTTGAGGTTGTTGTTGAATTTGTTGGTGTTGTCAATGCTTAATTTGTTGAACTTTTTTGTAGATTTAAAAGTTGAGGTTGTTGCTGAATTTTTTATTGTTTTTAAATGTTGATGTTGTTGTTGAATTTGCTGGTGATTTTAAATGTTGAGGTTGTTGTTGAATTGGATAGTGTTATCAACGTTTATTTTGTTGAAATTTTTTGTACTTTTTAAAGTTGAGGTTGATGTTGAATTTGTTGGTGTTTTTCATTGTTGAGGTTGTTGTTGAATTTGTTGGTGTTTTTCATTGTTGATGTTGTTGTTGAATTTGTTGGTGTTTTTCAATGTTGAGGTTGTTGTTGAATTTGTTGGTGTTTTTCAATGTTGATGTCGTTGAATTTTTTGGTGATTTTCAATGTTGAGTTTGTTGTTGAGATTGTTTGTGTTATCAATGTTCTTTTTTTGAACTTTTTTGTGTTTTTCAATGTTGAGGTTGTTGAATTTACTGGTGATTTTCAATATTGAGGTTTTTGTTGAATTTGCTGGTGTTATCAACCTTTATATTGTTGAACTTTTTTGTACTTGTAAAAGTTGAGGTTGTTGATTTTTTTGTTGGTTTTCAATGTTGAGGTTGTTGTTGATTTTGTTGGTGTTTTTCAAAGTTGAGGTTGTTGTTGAATTTGCTGGTGTTTTTCCAATGTTGAGATTGTTGTTGAATTTGTTGGTGTTATCAATGTTATTTTTTGAAATTATTTGTATTTTTGAAAGTTCTGGTTGTAGTTGAATTTGTTGGTGTTATCAATGTTTATTTTGTTGAAGTTTTTTGTACTTTTAAAAGTTGAGGCTGTTGCTGAATTTTTTTTATTGTTTTTCAATGTTGATGTTGTTGTTGAATTTGTTGGTGATTTTAAATGTTGAGGTTGTTGTTGAATTGGATAGTGTCATCAATGTTTATTTTGTTGAACTTGATTTTATTTTTAGAAGTTGTGCTTGTAGTTGAATTTATTGATGTTATCAATGTTTATTTTGTTGAACTTTTTTGTACTTTCAAAAGTTGAGGTTGTTGTTTAATTTGTTGGTGATATTCAGTGTTGAGGTTGTTGAATTTGTTGGTGATTTTCAATATTGAGGTTGTTGTTGAATTTGTTGGTGTTGTGAATGTTTATTTTGTTGAATTTTTTGTAGTTTCAAAAGTGGAGGTTGTTGCTGAATTTTTTAATTGTTTTTCAAAGTTGATGTTGTTGTTGAATTTATTGGTGATTTTCAGTGTTGAGGTTGTTGTTAAATTTGTTGGTGTTTTTCAATGTTCAGGTTGTTGTTGAATTGGATAGTGCCATCAATGTTTATTTTGTTGAAATTGTTAGTATTTTTTAAAATTGATGTTGTCGTTGTATTTATTGGTGTTTTCAACGTTTATTTTGTTGAACTTTTTTGTAGTATTAAAAGTTGAGTTTGTTGCTGAATTTTTTATTGTTTTTCAATTTTGATGTTGTTGTTGTATTTGTTGGTGATTTTCAGTGTTGAGATTGCTGAATTTGTTGGTGATTTTAAATGTTGAGGTTGTTGTTGAATTGGATAGTGCCATCAATGCTTATTTTGCGGAACTTGTCTGTATTTTTAAAAATTGTGGTTGTTGTTGAATTTCTTGGTGTTATCAATGTTTATTTTGTTGAACTTTTTTGTACTTTTAAAAGTTGAGGTTGATTTTGAATTTGTTGGTGTTTTTCAATGTTGAGGTTGTAGGTGAATTTGTTGGTGTTGTCCATGTTTATTTTGTTGAACTTTTTTGTAGTTTTAAAAGTTTAGGTTGTTGCTGATTTTTTTAAATTGTTTTTCAATGTTGATGTTGTTGTTGAATATGCTGGTGATTTTCAGAGTTGAGGTTGCTGAATTCGTTGGTAATTTTAAATGTTGAGGTTGTTGTTGAATTGCATTGTGTCATCAATTTTTATTTTGCTAAACTTGATTGTATTTTTAAAAATTATGGTGGTTGTTGATTTTCTTGGTGTTATCAAAGTTTATTTTGTTGAACTTTTTTGAACTATTAAAAATTCAGGTTGAATTTGAATTTTTGGTGTTTTTCATTGTTGAGGTTGTTGCTGAATTTTTTGGTGTTTTTCATTGTTGTGGTTGTTGATGAATTTGTTGGTGTTTTTCAAAGTTGAGGTTGTTGTTGAATTTGTTGGTGTTTTTCAATGTTGACGTTGTTGTTGAATTTGTTGCTGTTTTTCAATGTTGAGGTTGTTGAATTTGTTGCTGTTTTTCAATGTTGAGGTTGTTGAATTTGTTGGTGATTTTCAATATTGAGGTTGTTCTTGAATTTGTTGTTGTTATCAATATTCTTTTTTGAACTTTTTTGTACTTTTAAAAGTTGAGGTTGTTGTTGAATTTGTTGGTGTTTTTCAATTTTACGGTTTTTGTTGAATTTATTGGTGATTTTCAATGTTGAAGTTGTTGTTGAATTTATTGGTGATTTTCAATATTGTGGTTGTTGTTGAATTTAATGGTGTTATCAATGTTTATTTTGTTGAAGTTTTTGTACTCTTAAAAGTTGTGGTTGATTTTGAATTTGTTGGTGTTTTTCATTGTTGAGTTTTTTGTTGAATTTTTTGGTGTTTTCATTGTTGAGGTTGTTGTTAAATTTGTTGGTGTTTTTCAATATTGAGGTTGCAGTTGAATTTGTTGGTGTTGTCAATGTTTATATTGTTGAACTTTTTTGTAGTTTTGAAAGTTGAGGTTGTTGCTGAATTTTTTATTGTTTTTCAGTGATGATGTTGTTGCTGAATTGGTTGGTGATTTTCAGTGTTGAGGTTGCTGAATTTGTTGGTAATTTTAAATGTTGAGGTTGTTGTTGAAATGGATAGTGTCATCAATGTTTATTTTGTTGAACTTGTTTGTATTTTTAAAAGATGTGGTGGTTGTTGAATTTATTGGTATTATCAATGTTTATTTTGTTGAATTTTTTTGTACTTTTAAAATTTGAGGTTTTTTTTTAATTTGTTGGTGTTTATCATTGTTGAGGTTGTTGCTGAATTTGTTGGCGTTTTTCAATACTGAGATTGTTGTTGAGTTTGTTGCTGATTTTCAATAATGAAGTTGTTCTTGAATTTGCTGGTGTTATCAATATTCTTTTTTGAACTTTTTTGTACTTTTAAAAGTCGAGGTTGTTGTTGTTGTTGTTGTTGTTGGTGTTTTTCAATGTTGAGGTTGTTGTTGAATTTGTGGGCGTTTTTCAATGTTTAGATTGTTATTGAGTTTTTTGGTGCTTTTCATTGTTGTGGTTGTTGATGAATTTCTTGGTGTTTTTCAATGGTGTGGTTGTTGTTGAATTTTTCGGTGTTTTTCAATGTTGTGGTTTTTGAATTTGTTAGTGATTTTCAAAATTGAGGTTGTTGTTGAATTTGGTGTTGTTATCTATATTCTTTTTTTGAATTTTTTTGTACTTTTGAAAGTTGAGGTTGTTGTGGAATTTGTTCGTGTTTTTCATTGTTGAGGTTGTTGTTGAATTTGTTGGTGTTTTTCAATGATGAGGTTGTTGTTCAATTTGTTGGTGTTTTTCATTGTTGAGGTTGTTGTTGAATTTGTTGGTGTCATCAAAGTTTTTTGTTGAACTTGTTAGTACTTTTAAATGTTGTGGATGTTGTTGAAATATTTGGTCGTTTTCATTGTTGAGGTTGTTGTTGATTTTGTTGGTGTTATCAATGTTCCTTTGTACTTTTAAAAGTAGAGGTTGTTGTTGAATTTGTTGGTGTTTTTCAATGTTGAGGTTGCTGTTGAATTTGTTGGTGATTTTCAATATAGAGTTTGTTGTTGAATTTGTTGGTGTATTTCAATGTTGAGGTTGTTGTTGAATTATTTGGTGCTGTTCAATGTTGTGGTTGTTGATGGATTTGTTGGTGTATTTCAATGTTGAGATTTTTGAATTTGTTGGTAATTTTCAATATTGAGGTTGTTGTTGAATTTGTTGGTGTGTTTCAATATTGAGGTTGTTGTTGAATTTGTTGGTGTTATCAATGTTCTTTTTTGAACTTTTTTGTACTTTTAAATGTTGAGGTTGCGGTTGAATTTGTGGGTGTCTTTCAATATTAAGGTTGTTGTTGAATTTGTTGGTGTTTTTCAATGTTGAGTTTGTTGTTGAATTTCTTGGTGACTTTCAATATTGAGGTTATTGTTGAATTTGTTCGCGTTATTCAATGTTTAGATTGTTGTTGAAATCGTTGGTGTTATCAATGTATTTTTGAACTTTTTTGTACTTTTAACTGTTGAGGTTGTTGTTCAATTAGTTTGTGTTTTTCAAGTTTGAGGTTGTTGTTGAATTTGTTGGTGTTTTTCAAAGTTGAGATTGTTGTTAATTTATTGGTTATTTTCAATATTGAGGTGGTTGTTGAATTTGTTTAAGTTTTTCAATGTTGAAATTGTTTTTGAATTTGTTGCTGCTTTTCAATGTTGAGGTTGTTGTTGAATTTGTTGGTGTTTTCAATGTTATTTTTTGAACTTTTTTGTATTTATCAATGTTGAGGTTGTTGTTCAATTTGTTGGTGTTATCAATGATTTTTTTGAACTTTTCTCCTCTTTTAAAAGTTGAGGTTTTGCTGAATTTTTTGCTGCTTTTCAGTTTTGAGGTTGTCGTTGAATTTGTTCACGTTTTTCAACGTTGAGGCTCTTGTTGAATTTGATGGTGTTATCAATGATTTTTTTGAACTTTTTTTCTTCTTTTAAAAGTTGAGGTTGTTGTTGAATGTGTTTGTGTTATTCAATGTTGAGCTTGTTGTTGAATTTGTTTGTATCTTTCAATATTGAGGTTGTTGTTGAATTTGTTGGTGTTTTTCAATGTTGAGGTTGTTGTTGAATTTGTTGGTGACTTCAATATTGAGGTTGTTGTTGAATTTGTTGGTGTTATCAATGTTTTTTTGAACTTTTGCTCTTCTTTTAAAAGTTGAGGTTGTTGTTCAATTTGTTGGCGTTTTTCAATGTTGAGGTTGTTGTTGAATTTGTTGGTGACTTTCAATATTGAGGTTGTTGTTGAATTTGCTGGTGTTATTAATGTTTTTTTGAACATTTTCTCTTCTTTTAAAAGTTGAGGTTGTTGTTCAAATTGTTGGTGTTATCAATTTTTTTTGAACTTTTTTTCTTCTTTTATAAGTTGACGTTGTTTGACAATTTGTTGTTGATTTTCAATGTTGAAATGAATGTTGAATTTGTTGGCGTTTTTCAATGTTGAGGTTGTTGTTGAATTTGTTGTTGACTTTCAATATTGAGGTTGTTCTTGAATTTGTTGGCGTTTTTCAATGTTGAGGCTGTTGTTGAATTTATTTGTGTTACCAATGATTTTTTTTAAACTTTATGTACTTTTAAAAGTTGAAGTTGTTGTTGAATTTGTTGGTGTTTTTCAATGTTGAGTTTTTTGTTGAATTTGTTGGTGTTATCAATGATATTTTTGCAACTTATTATTTTTTAAAATGTTGAGGTTGTTGTTGAATTTGTTGGTGACTTTCAATATTGAGGTTGTTGTTGAATTTGTAGGTGTTTGTCAATGATCAGGTTATTATTGAATTTTTTGGTGTTATCGATGTTTTTTGAACTTTTTCTTTCTTTTAAAAGTTGAGGTTGTTTTTGAATCTGGTGATGATTTTCAATATTGAGGTTGTTGTTGAATTTGTTGGCGTTTTTCAATGTTGAGGTTGTTGTTGAATTTGTTGGTGATTTTCAATATGGATGTTGTTGAATTTGTTGGTGATTTTCAATGTTGAGCTTGTTGTTAAATTTGTTGGTGTCTTTCAATATTGAGGTTTTGTTGAATTTGTTGGTGTTTTTCAATGTTGAGGTTTCTGTTGAATTTGCTGGTGTTATCAATGTTTTTATTGAACTTTTTATGTTCTTTTAAATGTTGAGGTTGTTGTTGAATTAGTTCGTGTTTTTCAAGTTTGAGGTTGTTGTTGACTTTGTTGGTGTTTTTCAAAGTTGAGGTGTTGTTAATTTATTGATTATTTTAAATATTGAGGTTGTTGTTGAATTTGTTGACGTTTTTCAATGTTGAGATTCTTTTTGAATTTGTTGCTGCTTTTCAATGTTGAGGTTGTTGTTGAATTTGTTGGTGTTATCAATGTTATTTTTTGAACTTTTTTGTGTTTTTCAATGTTGAGGTTGTTGTTGAATCTGTTGGTGATTTTCAATATTGATGTTTTTGAATTTGTTCGTGATTTTCAATGTTGAGCTTGTTGTTGAATTTGTTGGTGTCTTTCAATATTGAGGTTATTGTTGAATTTGTTGGAGTTTTTCCATGTTTAGCTTGTTATCAATGTTATTTTTTGAACTTTTTTGTAGTTTTCAATGCTGAGGTTGTTGTTAAATTTTTGATGATTTTCAATATTGAGGTTGTTGCTGAAATTGTTGGCGTTTTTCAATGTTGAGGTTGTTGTTGAATATGTTGGTGGTATCAATGTTTTTTTTGATCATTTTCTCTTCTTTTAAAAGTTGAGGTTGTTGAATTTTCTGGTGTTTTTCATTTTTGAGGTTGTTATTGAATTTGTTGGTGACTTTCAATGTTGAGGTTGTTGTCGAATTTGTTGGCGTTTTTCAATGTTGTGGCTCTTATTGAATTTGTTGGTGTTATCAATGATATTGTTGAACTTTTTCTCTTCTTTTAAAAGTTGAGGGTGTTGTTGAATTTGTTTGTGTTTTTCAATGTTGAGGTTGTTGTTCAATTTGTTGATGATTTTCAATATTGACGTTGTTGTTGAATTTGTTGGTGTTTTTCAATGTTTAGGTTGTTATCAATGTTATTTTTTGAACTTTTTTGTAGTTTTCAATGTTGAGGTTGTTGTTGAATTTGTTGATGGTTGTTGTTGAAATTGTTGGCGTTTTTCAATGTTGAGCTTGTTGTTGAATTTGTTGATGTCTTTCAATATTGAGGTTGTTGTTGAATTTCTTGGTGATTTTCAATATTGAGGTTATTGTTGAATTTGTTCGCGTTTTTCAATGTTGAGATTGTTCTTGAATTTGTTGGTGTTATCAATTTTTTTTGAACTTTTTCTCTTCTCTTATAAGTTGAGGTTGTTGTTCACTTTGTTGGTGTTATTCAATTTTGAGGTTGTTCTTGAATTTGTTGGCGATTTTCAATATTGAGGTTGTTGTTGGATTTGTTGGTGTTTTTCAACGTTGAGGTACTTGTTGAATTTCTTGGTGACTTTCAATATTGAGGTTGTTGTTGAATTTGTTGGCGTCTTTCAATTTTGAGGCTGTTGTTGAATTTGTTGGTGTTATCAATGTTTTTTTTAATCTTTTTTGTACTTTTAAAAGGTAAGGCTGTTGTTGAATTTGTTGGTGTTTTTCAATGTTGAGCTTGTTGTTGAATTTATTGTTTTTTTTCAACGTTGAGTTTGTTGTTGAATTTGTTGGTGTTATCAATGTTATTTTTTGAACTTTTTATATTATTCAATGTTGAGGTTGTTGTTCAATTTGTTGGTGATTTTCAAAATTGAGATTGTTGCTGAATTTATGGTGTTATCAATGTTATTTTTCGAACTTTTTTGTATTTATCAATGTTGAGGTTGTTGTTGAATTTGTTGGTATTTTTCAATGTTGAGGTTGCTGTTGAATTTGTTGGTGACTTCAATATTGAGATTGTTGTTGAATTTGTTGGTGTTATAAATGACTTTTTGAACTTTTTCTCTTCTTTTAAAGTTGAGGTTGTTGTTCAATTTGTTGGTGTTTTCAATGTTGAGGTTGTTGTTAAATTTGTTGGTGTTTTTCAATGTTGAGGTTGTTGTTGAATTTGTTGGTGTTATCAATGTTTTTTTTAACTTTTTCTCTTCTTTTAAAAGTTGAGGTTGTTGTTGAATTTGTTGGTGATTTTCAATGTTGAGGTTGTTGTTGAATTTATTGGTGATTTTCAATATTGAGGTTGTTGTTGAATTTGTTGGCGTTTTTCAATGTTGAGGTTGTTGTTGAATTTGTTGGTGTTCTTCAATGTTGAGGTTGTTGTTGAATTTATTTGTGTTATTCATTGTTGAGGTTGTTGTTGAATTTGTTGGTGTTTTTCATTGTTGAGGTTGTTGTTGATTTTGTTGGAGTTTTTCATTATTGAGGTTGTTGTTGAATTTGTTGGCGATTTTCAATGTTGAGTTTGTTGTTGAATTTGTTGATGATTTTCAATATTGAGGTTGTTGTTGAAATTGTTGGCGCTTCTCAATGTTGAGATTGTTGTTGAATTTGTTGGTGTTATCAATGTTTTTTTAAACTTTTTCTCTTCTCTTATAAGTTGAGGTTGTTGCTGAATTTGTTGGTCTTTTTCATTGTTGTCGTTGTTGATGAATTTGTTGGTGTTTTTCAATATTGAGATTGCTGTTGAATATCTTATTGTTTTTCAAAGTTGAGGTCGTTGAATTTATGATGATTTTCAGTATTGAGGGTGTTCTTGAATTTGTTGGTGTTATCAATATTCTTTTTTGAACTTTTTTGTACTTTTACAAGTTTAGGTTGATTTTGAATTTATTGTTGTTTTTCATTGTTGAGTTCGTTGTTGAATTTGTTGGCGTTTTTCAATGTTGAGGTTGTTGTTTAATATTCTTGGTGCTTTTCATTGTTGAGGTTATTGATGCATTTGTTGGTGTTTTTCATTGTTGAGGTTGTTGTTGAATTTTTTGGTGTTTTTCAATATTGAGGTTTTTGAATTTGTTGGTGATTTTCAATATTGTTTTTTTGAACTTTTTTGTACTTTTAATATTTGAGGTTGTTGTTGAAAATGTTGGTGTTTTTCAATGGTATGGTTTTTGTTGAATTTTTTGGTCTTTTCATTTTTGAGATTTTTGTTGAATTTGTTGGCAATATTCAATATTGAGATTGTAGTTGAATTTGTTGATGTTGTCAATGTTTATTTTGTTGACATTTTTTGTAGATTTAAAAGTTGAGGTTGTTGCTGAATTTTTTTATTTGTTTTTTCAATGATGATGATGTTGTTGAATTAGTTGGTGTTTTTCAATGTTTATTTTGTTGAACTTTTTTGTACTTTTAAAATTTGAGGTTTATTTTGAATTTGTTGGTGTTTTTCTTTGTTGAGGTTGCTCTTGAATTTGTTGGCGTTTTTCAATGCTGAGGATGTTGTTGAATTCTTTGGTGTTTTTCATTGTTGATGTTGTTGAATTTGTTGCTGATTTTCAAAATTCAGGTTGTTGTCGAATTTGTTGGCGTTTTACAATGTAGAGGTTGTTGTTGAATTTGTTGTTGATTTTCAATACTGAGGATGTTGATGAATTTGTTGGTGTTTTTCAATGTTGAGTTTGTTGTTGAATGTATTGTTGATTTTCAATATTGTGGTTGTTGTTGAATTTCATGGTGTTGTCAAAGTTTACTTTGTTGAACTTTATTGTACTTTTAAAAGTTGAGGTTGATTTTGATTTAATTGGTGTTTTTCATTGTTGAGGTTGTTGTTGAATTTGTTGGCGTTTTTCAATGTTGAGGTTGTTGTTGAATTTGTTGGTGTATTTCAATGTTGAGGTTGTTGTTGAATTATTTGGTGCTTTTCAATGTTGAGGTTGTTGTTGAATTTGTTGGTTGTTTCAATATTGAGGTTGTTGTTGAATTTGTTGGTGATTTTCAATGTTGAGGTTGTTGTTGAATTTGTTGTTGTTATCAGTGTTGAGGTTGCTGTTGAATTTGCTGGTGTTATCAATGTTCTTTTTTGAACTTTTTTGTACTTTTAAATGTTCAGGATGTTATAGAATTTGTTGGTGTCTTTCAATATTAAGGTTGTTGCTGAATTTGTTGGTGTTTTTCAATGTTGAGTTTGTTGTTGAATTTCTTGGTGACTTTCAATATTGAGGTTATTGTTGAATTTGTTCGCGTTATTCAATGTTGAGATTGTTGTTGAAATCGTTGGTGTTATCAATGTTTTTTGGAACTTTTTTGTGCTTTTAACTGTTGAGGTTGTTGTTGAATTAGTTTGTGTTTTTCAAGTTTGAGGTTGTTGTTGAATTTGTTGGTGTTTTTCAAAGTTGAGATTGTTGTTAATTTATTGATTATTTTCAATATTGAGGTTGTTGTTGAATTTGTTGATGTTTTTCAATGTTGAGATTCTTTTTGAATTTGTTGCTGCTTTTCAATGTTGAGATTGTTGTTGAATTTGTTGGTGTTATCAATGTTATTTTTTAAACTTTTTTGTATTTATCAATGTTGAGGTTGTTGTTGAATTTGTTGGTGTTATCAATGATTTTTTTGAACTTTTTCTCTTCTTTTAAAAGTTGAGGTTGTTGTTGAATTTTTTGCTGTTTTTCATTTTTGATGTTGTTGTTGAATTTGTTGGTGACTTTCAATGTTGAGGTTGTTGTCGAATTTGTTGGCGTTTTTCAACGTTGAGGCTCTTGTTGAATTTGTTGGTGTTATCAATGATTTTTTTGAACTTTTTCTCTTCTTTTAAAAGTTGAGGGTGTTGTTGAATGTGTTTGTGTTTTTCAATGTTGAGGTTGTTGTTGAATTTGTTGATGATTTTCAATATTGAGGTTGTTGTTGAAATTGTTGGCGTTTTTCAATGTTGAGGTTGTTGTTGAATCTGTTGGTGATTTTCAATATTGATGTTGTTGAATTTGTTCGTGATTTTCAAGGTTGAGCTTCTTGTTGAATTTGTTGGTGTCTTTCAATATTGAGGTTGTTGTTGAATTTGTTGGTGTTTTTCAATGTTGAGGTTGTTGTTGAATTTGTTGGTGACTTCAATATTGAGGTTGTTTTTGAATTTATTGGTGTTATCAATGTTTTTTTGAACTTTTGCTCTTCTTTTAAAAGTTGAGGTTGTTGTTCAATTTGTTGGCGTTTTTCAATGTTGAGGTTGTTGTTGAATTTGTTGGTGACTTTCAATATTGAGGCTGTTGTTGAATTTGCTGGTGTTATTAATGTTTTTTTGAACATTTTCTCTTCTTTTAAAAGTTGAGGTTGTTGTTCAAATTGTTGGTGTTTTTCAATATTGAGGTTGTTGTTAAATTTGTTGGACTATTTAAATGTTGAGGTTGTTGTTGAATTTGTTGGTGTTATCAATGTTTTTTTGAACTTTTTTTCTTCTTGTATAAGTTGAGGTTGTTGTACAATTTGTTGTTGTTTTTCAATGTTGAATTTGATGTTGAATTTGTTGGCGTTTTTCAATGTTGAGTTTGTTGTTGAATTTGTTGTTCACTTTCAATATTGAGGTTGTTCTTGAATTTGTTGGCGTTTTTCAATGTTGAGGCTGTTGTTGAATTTGTTGGTGATTTTCAATATTGAGGTTGTTGTTGAATTTGTTGGTGATTTTCAATGTTGATGTTGTTGTTGAATTTGTTGGTTATCTTCTATATTGAGGTTGTTGTTGAATTTGTGGGCGATTTTCAATGTTGAGGTTGTTGTTGAATTTGTTGGTGACTTTCAATATTGAGGTTGTTGTTGAATTTGTTGGCGTTTTTCAATATTGAGCTTTTTGTCGACTTTGTTGGTTTTTTTCAATGTTGAGTTTGTTGTTGAATTTGTTGATGATTTTCAATATTGAGGTTGTTGTTGAAATTGTTGGCGCTTTTCAATGTTGAGGTTGTTGATGAATTTGTTCGTGATTTTCAATGTTGAGCTTGTTGTTGAATTTGTTGGTGTCTTTCAATATTGAGGCTGGTGTTGAATTTGTTGGTGTTTTTCAATGTTGAGGTTGTTGTTGAATTTGTTCGTGATATTCAATAATGAGGTTGTTGTTGAATTTGTTGGTGTTTTTCAATGTTGATGTCGTTGAATTTGTTGGTGTTATTCATTCTTGAGGTTCTTGTTGAATTTTTTCGAGTCTTTCAATGTTGAGGTTGTTGTTGAATTTGTTGTTGTTTTTCAATGTTGAGGTTGTTGTTGAATTTGTTGGTGAATTTCAATATTGAGGTTGTTGTTGAATTTGTTGGTGTTATCAATGTTATTTTTTGAACTTTTTTGTATTTTTCAATGTTGAGATTGTATTTGAATTTATTGGTATTTTTCAATGTTAAGGTTGTTGTTGAATTTGATGGTGTTTTTGATTGTTGAGGCCGTTGTTGAATTTGTTGCCGTTTTTCAATGTTGAGATTGTTGCTGAATTTTTTAGTGTTATCAATGTTATTTTTTGAACTTTTTTGTATTTTTCAATGTTGAGATCGTATTTGAATTTGTTGGTTTTATTAAATGTTGAGGTTGTTGTTGAATTTGTGGGTGTTTTTCAATGTTGAGGTTGTTGTTGAATCAGTTAGTGATTTTCAATATTGAGGATGTAGTTGAATTTTTTTGCGTTTTTCAATGTTGAGGTTGTTCTTGAATTTGTTGGTGTTATCAATGTTCTTTTGAACATTTTCTCTTCTTTTAAAAGTTGAGGTTGTTGAATTTGATGGTATTTTTCAATGTTGAGGCTGTTGAATTTTTTGCTTTTTTTGATTGTTGAAGTTGTTGTTGAATTTGTTGCTGTTTTTCAATGTTGAGGTTGTTGTTGAATTTGTTGATGATTTGCAATTTGATCTTGTTGTTGAATTTGTTGGTGTCTTTCAATATTGAGGTTGGTGTTGAATTTGTTGGTGTTTTTCAATGTTGAGGTTGTTGTTGAATTTGTTGGTGATATTCAATAATGAGGTTGCTGTTGAATTTGTTGGTGTTATCAATGTTATTTTTTGAACTTTTTCGTATTTTTCAATATGCAGGTTGTTGTTGAATTTGTTGGTATTTTTCAATGTTGAGGTTGTTGTTGAATTTGTTGGTGTTATCAATGTTATTTTTTGAACTTTTTTTTATTTTTGAAATTTGAGCTTGTTGTTGAATTACTTGGTTTTTTCAATGTTGAGGTTGTTGTTGAATTTGTTGGTGTTTTTCAATGTTGAGGTTGTTGATGAATTTGGTGGTGTATTTCAATATTGAGGTTGTTGTTGAATTTGTTGGTGTTATCAATGTTTTTTCTGAACTTTTTCTCTTCTTTTAAAAGTTGAGGTTGTTCTTGAATTTGTTGGTGTTTTTCAATGTTGTTGCTGTCGTTTGTGACTTTCATTATAGAGGTTGTTGTTGAATTTGTTTGTTTTATCAATGTTCCTTTTTGAACTTTTTTGTAGTTTCAAATGTTGTTGTTGTTGTTGAATTTGTTGGTGTTTTTCAATGTTGATGTCGTTGAATTTGTTGGTGTTTTTCCATGTTGAGGTTGTTGAATTTGTTGGTGTTATTCATTCTTGAGGTTGTTGTTGAATTTTTTCGTGTCTTTCAATGTTGAGGTTGTTGTTGAATTTGTTGGTGGTTTTCAATGTTGTGGTTGTTGTTGAATTTGATGGTGTTTTTCAATGTTGATGTCGTTGAATTTGTTGGTGTTTTTCCATGTTGAGGTTGTTGAATTTGTTGGTGTTATTCATCCTTGAGGTTGTTGTTGAATTTTTTCGTGTCTTTCAATGTTGAGGTTGTTGTTGAATTTGTTGGTGGTTTTCAATGTTGAGGTTGTTGTTGAATTTGTTGGTGTTATCAATGTTATTTTTTGAACTTTTTTCCATTTTTCAATGTTCAGATTGTATTTGAATTTATTGTTTTTTTTCAATGTTAAGGTTGTTGTTGAATTTGTTGGTGTTTTTGATTGTTTTGGCAGTTGTTGAATTTGTTGCTGTTTTTCAATGTTGAGGTTGTTGCTGAATTTTTTAATGTTATCAATGTTATTTTTTGAACTTTTTTGTATTTTTCAATGTTGAGATTGTATTTAAATTTGTTGGTTTTTTTAAATGTTGAGGTTGTTGTTGAATTTGTTGGTGTTTTTAAGTGTTGAGGTTGTTGTTGAATCTGTTGGTGATTTTCAATATTGAGGTTGTAGTTGGATTTGTTTGCGTTTTTCAATGTTGAAGTTGTTATTGAATTTGTTGGTGATTTTCAATATTGAGGTTGTTGTTGAATTTGTTGCCGTTTTTCAAAGTTGAGGTTGTTGTTGAATTTGTTGTTGTTATCAATGTTCTTTCGAACTTTTTCTCTTTTAAAAGTTGAGGTTGTTGAATTTGATGGTACTTTTCAATGTTGAGGCTGTTGAATTTTTTGGTTTTTTTGATTGTTGAGGTTGTTGTTGAATTTGTTGCTGTTTTTCAATGTTGAGGTTGTAGTTGAATTTGTAGGTGATTTTCAATATTGAGGTTGTTGTTGAGTTTTAGGTGTTATCAATGTTATTTTTTGAACTTCTTTGTATTTTTGAACGTTGAGATTGTTGTTGAATTTATTGGTTCTTTTCAATGTTGAGGTTGTTGTTGAGTTTGTTGGTGTTTTTCAATGTTGAGGTTGTTGTTGAATTTGTTGGTGATTTTCAATATTCAGGTTCTTGTTGAATTTGTTGGCGTTTTTCAATGTTGTGGTTTCTGTTGCATTTGTTGGTTATTTTCAATATTGCTGTTGTTGAATTGGTTGGTGATTTTCAATGTTGAGGTTGCTGTTGAATTTGTTGGTGTTTTTCAATGTTGAGGTTGTTGTTGAATTACTTGGTGTTATCAATGTTATTTTTGAACTTTTACTCTCCTTTTAAAAGTTGAGGTTGTTGTTGAATTTGTTTGTGTTTTTAAATGTTGTGCTTGTTGTTGAAATTGTTGGTGATTTTCAATATTGAGGTTGTTGTTGAATTTGTTTGCATTTTTCAATGTTGTGCTGGTTGTTGTTTTTGTTGGTGTTTTTCAATGTTGAGGGAGGTTGATGTTGAATTTGTTGATGATTTTCAATATTCAGGCTGTCGTTGAATTTGTTGGCGTTTTTCAATGTTGAGATTGCTGTTGAATCTGTGGCTGATTTTCAAAGTTGAGGTCGTTGTGGAACTTGTTGATGTCTTTCAATATTGAGGTTGTTGTTGAATTTGTTGGTGTTTTTCAATGTTGAGGTTGTTGTTGAATTTGTTGGTGATTATTAATATTGAGGCTGTTGTTGAATTTGATGGTATTATCAAAGTTATTTTTTGAACTTTTTTGTATTTTTCAATGTTGAGGTTGTTGTTGAATTTGTTGGTACTTTTCAATGTTGAGGTTGTTGATTTTGTTGGTGTTTTTCAATGCTGAAGTTGTTGTTGAATTTGTTGTTGATTTTCAATATTGAGGTTGTTGTTGAATATGTTGGTATTATCATTGTTATTTTTTGAACTTTTTTGTATTTTTCAATGTTGAGGTTGTTGTTGAATTTGATGCTGCTTTTCAATGTTGAGGGTGTTGTTGAATTTGCAGGTGATTTTCAAAATTGAGGTTGTTGTTGAGTTTTTGGTGTTATCAACGTTATTTTTTGAACTTTTTTGTATTTTTGAAAGTTGAGATTGTTGTTGAGTTTGTTGGTTTTTTTCAATGTTGAGGTTGTTGTTGAATTTATTGGTGTTTTTCAATGTTGAGGTTGCTGTTGAATTTGTTGGTGATTTTCAATATTTAGGTTCTTTTTGAATTTGTTGGCGTTTTTCAATGTTATGGTTTCTGTTGAATTTGTTGGTTATTTTCAATATTGATGTTGTTGAATTTGTTGATGATTTTCAATGTTGAAGTTGTTGTTCAATTTGTTGGTGTCCTTCAATATTGAGGTTGTTTTTGAATTTGCTGGTGTTTTTCAATGTTGAGGTTGTTGTTGAATTTCTTGGTGTTATCAATGTTATTTTTGAACTTTTTCTCTTCTTTTAAATGTTGAGGTTGTTGTTGAATATGTTGGTGTTTTTCAATGTTGAGCTTGTTGTTGAAATTTTAAGTTTTTTTCAATGTTGAGGTTGTTGTTGAATTTGTTGGTGTTTTTCAATTGTTGAGGTTGATGTTGAATTTGTTGTCGATTTTCAATATTGATGTTGTTGTTGAATTTGTAGGCGTTTTTCAATGTTGAGATTGTTGTTGAATTTGTTGCTGATTTTCAATGTTGAGGTCGTTGTTGAACTTGTTGGTGTCTTTCAATTTTGAGGTTGTTTTTGAATTTGTTGGTGATTTTCAATACTGAGGTTGTTGATGAATTTGCTGATATTATCAATGTTATTTTTTGAACTTTTTTGTATTTTTCAATGTTGAGGTTGTTGTTGAATTTGTTGGTACTTTTCAATTTTGAGGCTGTTGAATTTGTTGGTGTTTTTCAATGTTGAGTTTGTTGAATTTGTTGGTGTTTTTCAATGTTGTGGTTTGTTGTTGAATTTGTTGATGATTTTCAATCTTGAGTTTGTTGTTGAATTTGTTGGTGTAATCAATGTTATCTTTTGAAATTTTTTGTCGTTTTCAATGTTGAGGTTGTTGTTGAATTTGTTGGCGTTTGTCAAGGTTGAGGTTGTTGTTGAATTTGTATTTGTTATCAATGTTTTTTTGAAAATTTTCTCTTCTTTTAAAACTTGAGGTTGTTGTTCAATTTGTTGGTGTTTTTCAATGTTGAGGTTGTTGTTGAATTTCTTGTCGTTTTTCAATGTTGAGGTTGTTGTAGAATTTGTTGGTGTTATTCATTCTTGAGGTTGTTGTTGAATTTTTTCGTGTCTTTCAATGTTGAGGTTGTTGTTGAATTTGTTGGTGGTTTTCAATGTTGAGGTTGTTGTTGAATTTGTTGGTGTTATCAATGTTATTTTTGAACTTTTTTGTATTTTTCAATGTTCAGATTGTACTTGAATTTATTGGTTTTTTTCAATGTTAAGGTTGTTGTTGAATTTGTTGGTGTTTTTGATTGTTTTGGCAGTTGTTGAATTTGTTGCTGTTTTTCAATGTTGAGGTTGTTGCTGAATTTTTTAATGTTATCAATGTTATTTTTTGAACTTTTTTGTATTTTTCAATGTTGAGATTGTATTTAAATTTGTTGGTTTTTTAAATGTTGAGGTTGTTGTTGAATTTGTTGGTGTTTTTCAGTGTTGAGGTTCTTGTTGAATCTGTTGGTGATTTTCAATATTGAAGTTGTAGTTGGATTTGTTTGCGTTTTTCAATGTTGAAGTTGTTGTTGAATTTGTTGGTGATTTTCAATATTGAGGTTGTTGTTGAATTTGTTGCCGTTTTTCAACGTTGAGGTTGTTGTTGAATTTGTTGGTACTTTTCAATGTTGAGGTTGTTGAATTTGTTGGCGTTTTTCAATGCTGAAGTTGTTGATGAATTTGTTGGTGATTTTCAATATTGAGGTTGATGTTGAATTTGTTGCCGTTTTTCAAAGTTGAGATTGTTTTTGAATTTGTTGTTGATATCAATGTTCTTTCGAACTTTTTCTCTTTTAAAAGTTGAGGTTGTTGAATTTGATGGTACTTTTCAATGTTGAGGCTGTTGAATTTTTTGGTTTTTTTGATTGTTGAGGTTGTTGTTGAATTTGTTGCTGTTTTTCAATGTTGAGGTTGTAGTTGAATTTGTAGGTGATTTTCAATATTGAGGTTGTTGTTGAGTTTTAGGTGTTATCAATGTTATTTTTTGAACTTCTTTGTATTTTTGAACGTTGAGATTGTTGTTGAATTTATTGGTTCTTTTCAATGTTGAGGTTGTTGTTGAGTTTGTTGGTGTTTTTCAATGTTGAGGTTGTTGTTGAATTTGTTGGTGATTTTCAATATTCAGGTTCTTGTTGAATTTGTTGGCGTTTTTCAATGTTGTGGTTTCTGTTGCATTTGTTGGTTATTTTCAATATTGCTGTTGTTGAATTGGTTGGTATTTTCAATGTTGAGGTTGCTGTTGAATTTGTTGGTGTTTTTCAATCTTGAGGTTGTTGTTGAATTACTTGGTGTTATCAATGTTATTTTTGAACTTTTACTCTCCTTTTAAAAGTTGAGGTTGTTGTTGAATTTGTTTGTGTTTTTAAATGTTGTGCTTGTTGTTGAATTTGTTGGTGATTTTCAATATTGCGGTTCATGTTGAATTTTTGATGTTTTTCAGTGTTGAGGTTGTTGCTGAATTTGTTGGTGATTTTCAATATTGAAGTTGTTGAATTGGTTGGTCATTCTATATGTTGAGGTTGTTGTTAAATTTGTTGGTGTCTTTCAATATTGAGGTTGTTGTTGAATATGTTGGTGTTTTTCAATGTTGAGGTTGTTGAATTTGTTGGTGTTTTTCATTGATGAGGTTGTAGTTGAATTTGTTGCTGATTTTCAATGTTGAGGTTGTTGTTGAACTTGTTGGTTTTATCAATGTTATTTTTTGAACTTTTTTGTATTTTTCAACGTTGAGGTTGTTGTTGAATTTGTTGTTATTTTTCAATGTTGAGGTTGTTGTTGAATTTGTAGGTATTGTTCATTGTTGATGTTGTTGCTGAATTTGTTGGTGATTTTCAATGTTGGGTTTGTTGTTGAATTTGTTGGAGTCTTTCAATATTGAGGTTGTTATTGAATTTGTTGGCGTCATTCAATGTTGAGGCTGTTGTTGAATTTCTTGGTGTTATCAATTTTTTATTGAAATTTTTCTCTTTTAAATGTTGAGGTTGTTGTTGAATTTGTTGGTATTTTTCAATGTTGAGGGTGTTGAATTTGTTGCTGTTTTTCAATGTTGAGGTTGCTGAATTTGTTGGTATTATCAATGTTTTTTAGAAAATTTTCTCTTCTTTTAAAACTTGAGGTTGTTTTTCAATTTGTTGGTGTTTTTCAAGTTCAGGTTGTTGTTAAATTTGTTTGCGTTTTTCAATGTTGAGGTTGTTGTTGAATTTGTTTTCGTTTTTCAATTTTGAGGTTGTTGTAGAATTTGTTGGTGATTTTCAATATTGAGTTTGTTGTTTAATTTCTTGGCGTTATCAATGTTTTTTTTGAACTTTTTCTCTTCTTTCAAAAGTTGAGGTTGTTGTTGAATTTGCTGCTGATTTTCAATGTTGAAGTTGTTGTTGAACTTGTTGGTGTTATCAATGTTATTTTTTGAACTTTTTTGTATTTTTCAATGTTGAGGTTGTTGTTGAATTTGTTGGTATTTTTCAATGTTGAGGTTGTTGAATTTGTTGGTGTTTTTCAATGTTGAGGTTGTTGTTGAATTTGTTGCTGATTTTCAATGTTGAGGTCGTTGTTGAACTTGTTGGTGTTTTTCAATGTTGATGTTGTTGAATTTGTTGGTGTTTTTCAATGTTGAGGTTGTTGAATTTGTTGGTGTTTTTCATTGATGAGGTTGTAGTTGAATTTGTTGCTGATTTTCAATGTTGAGGTTGTTGTTGAACTTGTTGGTTTTATCAATGTTATTTTTTGAACTTTTTTGTATTTTTCAACGTTGAGGTTGTTGTTGAATTTGTTGTTATTTTTCAATGTTGAGGTTGTTGTTGAATTTGTAGGTATTGTTCATTGTTGATGTTGTTGCTGAATTTGTTGGTGATTTTCAATGTTGGGTTTGTTGTTGAATTTGTTGGAGTCTTTCAATATTGAGGTTGTTATTGAATTTGTTGGCGTCATTCAATGTTGAGGCTGTTGTTGAATTTCTTGGTGTTATCAATTTTTTTATTGAACTTTTTCTCTTTTAAATGTTGAGGTTGTTGTTGAATTTGTTGGTATTTTTCAATGTTGAGGGTGTTGAATTTGTTGCTGTTTTTCAATGTTGAGGTTGCTGAATTTGTTGGTATTATCAATGTTTTTTAGAAAATTTTCTCTTCTTTTAAAACTTGAGGTTGTTTTTCAATTTGTTGGTGTTTTTCAAGTTCAGGTTGTTGTTAAATTTGTTTGCGTTTTTCAATGTTGAGGTTGTTGTTGAATTTGTTTTCGTTTTTCAATTTTGAGGTTGTTGTAGAATTTGTTGGTGATTTTCAATATTGAGTTTGTTGTTTAATTTCTTGGCGTTATCAATGTTTTTTTTGAACTTTTTCTCTTCTTTCAAAAGTTGAGGTTGTTGTTGAATTTGCTGCTGATTTTCAATGTTGAAGTTGTTGTTGAACTTGTTGGTGTTATCAATGTTATTTTTTGAACTTTTTTGTATTTTTCAATGTTGAGGTTGTTTTTGAAATTGTTGTTATTTTCAATGTTGAGGTTGTTGTTGAATTTGTAGGCATTTTTCATTGTTGATGTTGTTGCTGAATTTGTTGCTGTTTATAAATGTTGAGTTTGTTGAATTTGTTGGTGATTTTCAATGTTGAGTTTGTTGTTGAATTTGTTGGAGTCTTTCAATATTGAGGTTGTTATTGAATTTGTTGGTGTCATTCAATGTTGAGGCTGTAGTTGAATTTCTTGGTGTTATCAATTTTTTTATCGAACTTTTTCTCTTTTAAATGTTGAGGTTGTTGTTGAATTTGTTCGTATTTTTCAATGTTGAGTTTGTTGAATTTGTTGCTGTTTTTCAATGTTGAGATTGTTGAATTTGTTGCTGTTTTTAAATGTTGAGGTTGTTGAATTTGTTGGTGTTATCAATGTTTTTTAGAAAATATTCTCTTCTTTTAAAACTTGAGGTTGTTTTTCAATTTGTTGGTGTTTTTCAAGTTGAGGTTGTTGTTAAATTTGTTTTCGTTTTTCAATGTTGAGCTTGTTGTTGAATTTGTTGCTGTTTTTCAATGTTGCGGTTGTTGTAGAATTTGTTGGTGATTTTCAAGATTGAGTTTGTTGTTGAATTCGTAGGTGTTATCAATGTTATTTTTTGAACTTTTTGTATTTTTCAATGTTGAGGTTGTTGTTGCATTTGTTGGTGTTATCAATGTTATTTTTTGAACTTTTTTGTATTATTTAATGTTGAGGATGTTGTTTAATTTGTTGTTGTTATCCATGTTTTTTTGAACCTTTTCTCTTCTTTCAAAAGTTGAGGTTGTTGTTGAATTTGCTGCTGATTTTCAATGTTGAAGTTGTTGTTGAACTTGTTGGTGTTATCAATGTTATTTTTTGAACTTTTTTGTATTTTTCAATGTTGAGGTTGTTGTTGAATTTGTTGGTATTTTTCAATGTTGAGGTTGTTGAATTTGTTGGTGTTTTTCAATGTTGAGGTTGTTGTTGAATTTGTTGCTGATTTTCAATGTTGAGGTCGTTGTTGAACTTGTTGGTGTTTTTCAATGTTGATGTTGTTGAATTTGTTGGTGTTTTTCAATGTTGAGGTTGTTGAATTTGTTGGTGTTTTTCAATGTTGAGGTTGTTGAATTTGTTGGTGTTTTTCATTGATGAGGTTGTAGTTGAATTTGTTGCTGATTTTCAATGTTGAGGTTGTTGTTGAACTTGTTGGTTTTATCAATGTTATTTTTTGAACTTTTTTGTATTTTTCAACGTTGAGGTTGTTGTTGAATTTGTTGTTATTTTTCAATGTTGAGGTTGTTGTTGAATTTGTAGGTATTGTTCATTGTTGATGTTGTTGCTGAATTTGTTGGTGATTTTCAATGTTGGGTTTGTTGTTGAATTTGTTGGAGTCTTTCAATATTGAGGTTGTTATTGAATTTGTTGGCGTCATTCAATGTTGAGGCTGTTGTTGAATTTCTTGGTGTTATCAATTTTTTTATTGAACTTTTTCTCTTTTAAATGTTGAGGTTGTTGTTGAATTTGTTGGTGTTTTTCAATGTTGATGTTGTTGAATTTGTTGGTGTTTTTCAATGTTGAGGTTGTTGAATTTGTTGGTGTTTTTCATTGATGAGGTTGTAGTTGAATTTGTTGCTGATTTTCAATGTTGAGGTTGTTGTTGAACTTGTTGGTTTTATCAATGTTATTTTTTGAACTTTTTTGTATTTTTCAACGTTGAGGTTGTTGTTGAATTTGTTGTTATTTTTCAATGTTGAGGTTGTTGTTGAATTTGTAGGTATTGTTCATTGTTGATGTTGTTGCTGAATTTGTTGGTGATTTTCAATGTTGGGTTTGTTGTTGAATTTGTTGGAGTCTTTCAATATTGAGGTTGTTATTGAATTTGTTGGCGTCATTCAATGTTGAGGCTGTTGTTGAATTTCTTGATGTTATCAATTTTTTTATTGAACTTTTTCTCTTTTAAATGTTGAGGTTGTTGTTGAATTTGTTGGTATTTTTCAATGTTGAGGGTGTTGAATTTGTTGGTGTTTTTCAATGTTGAGGTTGTTGAATTTGTTGGTGTTTTTCATTGATGAGGTTGTAGTTGAATTTGTTGCTGATTTTCAATGTTGAGGTTGTTGTTGAACTTGTTGGTTTTATCAATGTTATTTTTTGAACTTTTTTGTATTTTTCAACGTTGAGGTTGTTGTTGAATTTGTTGTTATTTTTCAATGTTGAGGTTGTTGTTGAATTTGTAGGTATTGTTCATTGTTGATGTTGTTGCTGAATTTGTTGGTGATTTTCAATGTTGGGTTTGTTGTTGAATTTGTTGGAGTCTTTCAATATTGAGGTTGTTATTGAATTTGTTGGCGTCATTCAATGTTGAGGCTGTTGTTGAATTTCTTGGTGTTATCAATTTTTTTATTGAACTTTTTCTCTTTTAAATGTTGAGGTTGTTGTTGAATTTGTTGGTGTTTTTCAATGTTGATGTTGTTGAATTTGTTGGTGTTTTTCAATGTTGAGGTTGTTGAATTTGTTGGTGTTTTTCATTGATGAGGTTGTAGTTGAATTTGTTGCTGATTTTCAATGTTGAGGTTGTTGTTGAACTTGTTGGTTTTATCAATGTTATTTTTTGAACTTTTTTGTATTTTTCAACGTTGAGGTTGTTGTTGAATTTGTTGTTATTTTTCAATGTTGAGGTTGTTGTTGAATTTGTAGGTATTGTTCATTGTTGATGTTGTTGCTGAATTTGTTGGTGATTTTCAATGTTGGGTTTGTTGTTGAATTTGTTGGAGTCTTTCAATATTGAGGTTGTTATTGAATTTGTTGGCGTCATTCAATGTTGAGGCTGTTGTTGAATTTCTTGGTGTTATCAATTTTTTTATTGAACTTTTTCTCTTTTAAATGTTGAGGTTGTTGTTGAATTTGTTGGTATTTTTCAATGTTGAGGGTGTTGAATTTGTTGCTGTTTTTCAATGTTGAGGTTGCTGAATTTGTTGGTATTATCAATGTTTTTTAGAAAATTTTCTCTTCTTTTAAAACTTGAGGTTGTTTTTCAATTTGTTGGTGTTTTTCAAGTTCAGGTTGTTGTTAAATTTGTTTGCATTTTTCAATGTTGAGGTTGTTGTTGAATTTGTTTTCGTTTTTCAATTTTGAGGTTGTTGTAGAATTTGTTGGTGATTTTCAATATTGAGTTTGTTGTTTAATTTCTTGGCGTTATCAATGTTTTTTTTGAACTTTTTCTCTTCTTTCAAAAGTTGAGGTTGTTGTTGAATTTGCTGCTGATTTTCAATGTTGAAGTTGTTGTTGAACTTGTTGGTGTTATCAATGTTATTTTTTGAACTTTTTTGTATTTTTCAATGTTGAGGTTGTTTTTGAAATTGTTGTTATTTTTCAATGTTGAGGTTGTTGTTGAATTTGTAGGCATTTTTCATTGTTGATGTTGTTGCTGAATTTGTTGCTGTTTATAAATGTTGAGTTTGTTGAATTTGTTGGTGATTTTCAATGTTGAGTTTGTTGTTGAATTTGTTGGAGTCTTTCAATATTGAGGTTGTTATTGAATTTGTTGGTGTCATTCAATGTTGAGGCTGTAGTTGAATTTCTTGGTGTTATCAATTTTTTTATTGAACTTTTTCTCTTTTAAATGTTGAGGTTGTTGTTGAATTTGTTCGTATTTTTCAATGTTGAGTTTGTTGAATTTGTTGCTGTTTTTCAATGTTGAGATTGTTGAATTTGTTGCTGTTTTTAAATGTTGAGGTTGTTGAATTTGTTGGTGTTATCAATGTTTTTTAGAAAATATTCTCTTCTTTTAAAACTTGAGGTTGTTTTTCAATTTGTTGGTGTTTTTCAAGTTGAGGTTGTTGTTAAATTTGTTTTCGTTTTTCAATGTTGAGCTTGTTGTTGAATTTGTTGCTGTTTTTCAATGTTGCGGTTGTTGTAGAATTTGTTGGTGATTTTCAAGATTGAGTTTGTTGTTGAATTCGTAGGTGTTATCAATGTTATTTTTTGAACTTTTTGTATTTTTCAATGTTGAGGTTGTTGTTGCATTTGTTGGTGTTATCAATGTTATTTTTTGAACTTTTTTGTATTATTTAATGTTGAGGTTGTTGTTTAATTTGTTGTTGTTATCCATGTTTTTTTGAACTTTTTCTCTTCTTTTAAAAGTTGAGGTTGCTGTTGAATTTGTTGGTATTTATCAATGATGCGGTTATTGAATTTTTTGGTGTTTTTCATTGTTGAGGTTGTTGTTGAATTTGTTGGTGTTTTTCAATGTTGCTGATGTTGTTGAATTTGTTGGTGAGTTTCAATATTGTGGTTCATGTTGAATTTTTCATGTTTTTAAATGTTGAGGTTGTTGTTGAATTTGTTGGTGTCTTTCAATATTGAGGTTTGTTGTTGAATATGTTGTTGTTTTTCAATGCTGAGGTTGTTGAATGTGATGTTGTTTTTCATTGTTGAGGTTGTTGTTCAATTTGTTTCTGTTTTTCAATGTTGAGGTTGTTGTTGAATTTGTTGCTGATTTTCAATATTGATGTTGTTTGAATTTGTTGGTTATTTTCAATGTTGAGGTTGTTGTTGAATTTGTTGGTGTCTTTCAATATTGAGGTTGTTATTGAATTTGTTGGCGTCGTTCAAAGTTGAGGTTGTTGTTGAAAATGTTGGTTTTTTTCAATGTTGAGCTTGTTGTTGAAATTGTTAGTTTTTTTCAATGTTGAGTTTGTTTTTGTATTTGTTGGTGTTTTTCAATGTGGAGGTTGATGTTGAATTTGTTGGTGATTTTCAATATCGAGGTTGTTGTTGAATTTGTTGGCGTTTTTCCATGTTGAGATTGTTGTTGAATTTGTTGCTGATTTATAAGTTGAGGTCGTTGTTGAACTTGTTCGTGTCTTTCAATATTGGTGTTGCTGTTGAATTCGTTGGTGTTTTTCAATGTTGAGGTTGTTGTTGAATTTGTTGGTGATTTTCAATATTGGGGTTGTTGTTGAATTTGTTGGTATTATCAATGTTATCTTTTGAACTTTTTTGTATTTTTCAATGTTGAGGTTGTTGTTGAATTTGTTGGTATTTTTCAATGTTGAGGTTGTTGAATTTGTTGGTGTTTTTCAATGTTGAGGTTGTTGTTGAATTTGTTGCTGATTTTCAATGTTGAGGTCGTTGTTGAACTTGTTGGTGTTTTTCAATGTTGATGTTGTTGAATTTGTTGGTGTTTTTCAATGTTGAGGTTGTTTTCTTTGTTGGTGTTTTTCAATGTTGAGGTTGTTGTTGAATTTGTTGCTGATTTTCAATGTTGAGGTTGTTGTTGAATTTGTTGGTGTTATCAATGTTATTTTTTGAACTTTTTTGTATTTTTCAATGTTCAGGCTGTTGTTGAATTTTTTGGTGTTATTCAATATTGATGTTGTTGATTTTAATGTTGAGATTGTTGTTTAATTTGTTGGTGTCTTTCAATATTGATGTGGTTATTGAATTTGTTGGCGTCTTTCAATGTTGAGGTTGCTGTTGAATTTCTTGGTGTTATCAATGGTTTTATTGAACTTTTTCTCTTCTTTATAAAGTTGAGCTTATTGTTGAATTTGTAGGTTTTTTTCAATTTTGATGTTGTTTGTGAATTTGTTGGTGTTTTTCAATGTTGAGGTTGATGTTGAATTTGCTCGTGATTTTTTGTTGGCGATTTTCAATATTGATGTTGTTGTTGAATTTGATGGTGTTTTTCAATTTGAGATTGTTGTTGAATTTGTTGCTGATTTTCAATGTTGAGGTCGTTGTTGAATTTGTTGGTGTTTTTGATTGTTGGGTTTGTTGTTTAATTTGTCGCTGTTTTTCATTGTTGAGCTTTTTGTTGAATTTGTTGGTGTTATCAATGTTTTTTGTTGAACTTGTTTGTATTGATAAAAGTTAAGGTTGTTGTTGAATTTGATGCTGTTTTTCAATGTTGAGGTTGTTGAATTTGTTCGTGTTATCAATGTTAATTTTAAAAAATTTCTGTAGTTTCCAATGTTGAGGTTGTTGTTGAATTTGCTTGTGTTATCAATGTTATTTTTTGATCTTATTTGTATTTTTCAATGTAGAGGTTGATGTTGAATTTGTTCGTGTTGTCAATGTTATTTTTTGAAAATTTCTGAAGTTTTCAATGTTGAGGTTGCTGATGAATTTGTTTTTCATTGTTGAGGTTGTTTTTGAATTTGTTGGTGTTTTTCAATGTTGCAGTTGTTGTTGAATTTGATGGTGATTTTCAATATTGTGGTTCATGTTGAATTTTTGATGTTTTTCAGTCTTGAGGTTGTTGTTGAATTTGTTGGTGATTTTCAATATTGAAGTTGTTGAATTGGTTGGTCGTTCTAAATGTTGACGTTGTTGTTGAATTTGTTGGTGTCTTTCAATATTGAGGTTGTTGTTGAATATGTTGGTGTTTTTCATTGTTGAGGTTGTTGAATTTGTTGGTGATTTTCATTGATGCGGTTGTTGTTGAATTTTTTGCTTTTTTTCAATGTTGAGGTTGTTGTTGAATTTGTTGGCGTTATCAATGTTTTTTTAAAACTTTTTCTCTTCTTTCAAAAGTTGAGGTTGTTGTTGAATTTGTTGCTGATTTTCAATGTTGAGGTTGTTGTTGAACTTGTTGGTGTTATCAATGTTATTTTTTGAACTTTTTTGTATTTTTCAATGTTGAGGTTGTTGTTATTTTTCAATGTTGAGGTTGTTGTTGAATTTGTAGGTATTTTTCATTGTTGATGTTGTTGTTGAATTTTTTGCTGTTTTTCAATGTTGAGTTTGTTGAATTTGTTGGTGATTTTCAATGTTGAGTTTGTTGTTGAATTTGTTGGAGTCTTTCAATATTGAGGTTGTTATCGAATTTGTTGGCGTCATTCAATGTTGACGCTGTTGATGAATTTCTTGGTGTTATCAATGTTTTTACTGAACTTTTTCTTTTTTAAATGTTGAGGTTGTTGTTGAATTTTTTGGTATTTTTCAATGTTGAGGTTGTTGAATTTGTTGCTGTTTTTCAGTGTTGAGGTTGTTGAATTTGTTGCTGTTTTTCAATGTTGAGGTTGTTGAATTTGTTGGTGTTATCAATGTTTTTTAGAAAATTTTCTCTTCTTTTAAAACTTGAGGTTGTTGTTCAATTTGGTGGTGTTTTTAAAGTTGAGGTTGTTGTTAAGTTTGTTTGCGTTATTCAATGTTGAGGTTGTTGTTGAATTTGTTTTCGTTTTTCAGTGTTGAGGTTGTTGTAAAATTTGATGGTGATTTTCAAGATTGAGTTTGTTGTTTAATTTGTTGGTGTTATCAATGTTTTTTTTAAACTTTTTTGTACTTGTAAAAGTTGAGGTTGTTTTTGAATTTGTTGGTGTTTTTCAATGTTGAGGTTGTTGTAGAATTTGTTGGTGATTTTCAGGATTGAGTTTGTTGTTGAATTCGTAGGTGTTATCAATGCTATTTTTTGAACTTTTTGTATTTTTCAAAGTTGAGGTTGTTGTTTAATTTGTTGTTTTTATCCATGTTTCTTTTGAACTTTTTCTCTTCTTTTAAAAGTTGAGGTTGCTGTTGAATTTGTTGGTATTTATTAATGTTGCGGTTGTTGAATTTTTTGGTGTTTTTCATTGTTGAGGTTGTTGTTGAATTTGTTGCTGTTATTCATTGTTGCGGTTGTTGTTGAATTTGTTGGTGTTTTTCAATGTTGCGGTTGTTGTTGAATTTGTTGGTGATTTTCAATATTGTGGTTCATGTTGAATTTTTGATGTTTTTCAATGTTGAGGTTGTTGTAGAATTTGTTGAGGATTTTCAATATTGAAGTTTTTGAATTGGTTGGTCATTTTAAATGTTGATGTTGTTGTTGAATTGGTTGGTCTCTTTCAATATTGAGGTTTGTTGTTGAATATGTTGGTGTTTTTCAATGCTGAGGTTGTTGAATGTGATGGTGTTATTCATTGTTGAGGTTGTTGTTGAATTTGTTTCTGTTTTTCAATGTTGAGGTTGTTGTTGAATTTGTTGGTGTTATCAATGTTATGATTTGAACTTTTTTGTATTTTTCAGTATTGAGGTTGTTGTTGAATTTGTTGCTGATTTTCAATATTGATGTTGTTTGAATTTGTTGGTGATTTTCAATGTTGAGGTTGATGTTGAATTTGTTGGTGTCTTTCAATATTCAGGGTGTTATTGAATTTGTTGGCGTCGTTCAATGTTGAGGCTTTTGTTGAAATTCTTGGCGTTATCAATATTTTTATATAACTTTTTCTCTTCTTTTAAAAGTTGAGGTTGTTGTTGAATTTGTTGGTTTTCTTCAACGTTGAGCTTGTTGTTGAAATTGTTAGTTTTTTTCAATGTTGAGGTTGTTTTTGAATTTGTTGGTGTTTTTCAATGTGGAGGTTGATGTTGAATTTGTTGCTGATTTTCAATATCGATGTTGTTGTTGAATTTGTTGGCGTTTTTCCATGTTGAGATTGTTGTTGAATTTGTTGCTGATTTTCAATGTTGAGGTCGTTGTTGAACTTGTTTGTGTCTTTCAATATTGTGGTTGCTGTTGAATTCGTTGGTGTTTTTCAATGTTGAGGTTGTTGTTGAATTTGCTGGTGATTTTCAATATTGAGGTTGTTGTTGAATTTGTTGGTGTTTTTCAATGTTATCTTTTGAACTTTTTTGTATTTTTCAATGTTGAGGTTGTTGTTGAATTTGTTGGTATTTTTCAATGTTGCGGTTTGTTGAATTTTTTGGTGTTTTTCATTGTTGAGGTTGTTGTTGAATTTGTTGCTGTTTTTCATTGTTGCGGTTGTTGTTGAATTTGTTGGTGTTTTTCAATGTTGCGGTTGTTGTTGAATTTGTTGGTGATTTTCAATATTGTGGTTCATGTTGAATTTTTGATGTTTTTCAATGTTGAGGTTGTTGTTGTTGAATTTGTTGATGATTTTCAATATTGAAGTTGTTGAATTGGTTGGTCATTTTAAATGTTGATGTTGTTGTTGAATTCGTTGGTCTCTTTCAATATTGAGGTTTGTTGTTGAATATGTTGGTGTTTTTCAATGCTGAGGTTGTTGAATTTGATGGTGTTTTTCATTGTTGAGGTTGTTGTTGAATTTGTTTCTGTTTTTCAATGTTGAGGTTGTTGTTGAATTTGTTGGTGTTATCAATGTTATTATTTCAACTTTTTTGTATTTTTCAATATTGAGGTTGTCGTTGAATTTGTTGCTGATTTTCAATATTGATGTTGTTTGAATTTGTTGGTGTCTTTCAATATTGAGGGTGTTATTGAATTTGTTGGCGTCGATCAATGTTGAGGCTGTTGTTGAAATTCTTGGTGTTATCAATGTTTTTATATAACTTTTTCTCTTCTTTTAAAAGTTGAGGTTGTTGTTGCATTTGTTGGTTTTTTTTCAATGTTGAGCTTGTTGATGAAATTGTTAGTTTTTTTCAATGTTGAGGTTGTTTTTGAATTTGTTGGTGTTTTTCAATGTGGAGGTTGATGTTGAATTTGTTGCTGATTTTCAGTATCGATGTTGTTGTTGAATTTGTTGGCGTTTTTCCATGTTGAGATTGTTGTTGAATTTGTTGCTGATTTTCAATGTT
Source organism: Cetorhinus maximus (assembly GCF_964194155.1). Classification (NCBI taxonomy): domain Eukaryota; kingdom Metazoa; phylum Chordata; class Chondrichthyes; order Lamniformes; family Cetorhinidae; genus Cetorhinus; species Cetorhinus maximus. The sequence goes on from NW_027596501.1 coordinate 60,352, forward strand.
GAGGTCGTTGTTGAACTTGTTTGTGTCTTTCAATATTGTGGTTGTTGTTGAATTTGTTGGTGATTTTCAATATTGAGGTTGTTGTTGAATTTGTTGGTATTATCAATGTTATCTTTTGAACTTTTTTGTATTTTTCAATGTTGAGGTTGTTGTTGAATTTGTTGGTATTTTTCAATGATGAGGTTGTTGAATTTGTTGGTGTTTTTCAATGTTGAGGTTGCTGAATTTGTTGGTGTTTTTCAATGTTGAGGTTGTTTAATTTGTTGTTGTTTTTCAATTTTGAGGTTGTTGTTGAATTTGTTGGTGATTTTAAATGTTGAGGTTGTTGTTGAATTTGTTGGTGTTATCAATGTTATTTTTGAACTTTTTTGTATTTTTCAATGTTCAGGCTGTTGTTGAATTTGTTGGTGTTATTCAATATTGATGTTGTTGATTTTGTTGGTGATTTTTAATGTTGAGGTTGTTATTTAATTTGTTGGTGTCTTTCAATATTGAGGTGGTTATTGAATTTGTTGGCGTCTTTCAATGTTGAGGTTGTTGTTGAATTTTTGGTGTTATCAATGTTTTTATATAACTTTTTATCTTCTTTATAAAGTTGAGGTTGTTGTTGAATTTGTTTGTGATTTTCAATGTTGAGCTTGTTGTTGAATTTGTAGGTTTTTTTCAATTTTGAGGCTGTTTGTGAATTTGTTGGTGTTTTTCAATGTTGAGGTGGTTATTGAAATTGATGGCGTCTTTCAATGTTGAGGTTGGTGCTGAATTTCTTGGTGTTATCAATGTTTTATTGAACTTTTTCTCTTCTTTATAAAGTTGAGGTTGTTGTTGAATTTGTTGGTGTTTTTCAATGTTGCAGTTGTTGTTGAATTTGTTGGTGATTTTCAATATTGTGGTTCATGTCGAATTTTTGATGTTTTTCAGTGTTGAGGTTGTTGTTGAATTTGTTGGTGATTTTCAATATTGAAGTTGTTGAATTGATTGGTCATTCTAAATGTTGATGTTTTTGTTGAATTTGTTGTTGATTTTCAATATTGAGTATGTTGTTGAATTTGTTGATGTTATCCATGTTATTTTTTGAACTTTTTTCTATTTTTCAATGTTGAGGTTGTTGTTGAATTTGTTGTTGTTAACAATGTTTTTTTTGAACTTTTTCTCTTCTTATAAAAGTTGAGGGTGTTGTTGAATTAGTTGCTGATTTTCAATGTTGAGGATGTTGTTGAACTTGTTGGTGTTATCAATGTTATTTTTTGAACTTTTTTGTATTTTTCAATGTTGAGGTTGTTGTTGAATTTGTTGTTATTTGTCAATCTTGAGGTTGTTGTTGAATTTGTTGATAGTTTTCATTGTTGATGTTGTTGCTGATTTGTTGCTGTTTATCAATGTTGAGTTTGTTGAAATTGTTGGTGATATTCAACTTTGATGTTGTTGAATATGTTGGTGATTTTCAATGTTGATGTTGTTGTTGAATTTGTTGATGATTTTCAATACTGATGTTGTTGAATTTGTTGGTGAATTTCAATGTTAACTTTGTTGTTGAATTTGTTGTAATCTTTCAACATTGAGGTTGTTATTGAATTTGTTGGTGTCTTTCAATGTTCAGGCTGTTGTTGAATTTCTTGGTGTTATCAATGTTTTTATTGAAGTTTTTCTCTTCCTTTAAAAGTTGAGGTTGTTGTTTAATTTGTTGGTATTTTGCAATGTTGAGGTTGTTGAATTTGTTGGTGATTTTCAATGTTGAGGTCGTTGTTGAATTTGTTGGTGTTTTTCATTGTTGAGTTTGTTGTTTAATTTGTTGCTGTTTTTCATTGTTGATCTTTTTGTTGAATTTGTTGGTGTTATCAATATTTTTTGTTGAACTTGTTTGTATTGATAAAAGTTAAGGTTGTTGTTGAATTTGATGCTGTTTTTCAATGTTGATGTTGTTGTTGAATTTGTTGGTGATTTTCAATGTTGAGATTGTAGAATATGTTGGTGTTATCAATGTTATTTTTTGAACTTATTTGTATTTTTCAACGTAGAGGTTGTTGTTGAATTTGTTCGTGTTGTCAATGTTATTTTTTGAAAATTTCTGTAGTTTTCAATGTTGAGGTTGTTGTTGAATTTGCTGGTGTTATCAATGTTATTTTTTGAACTTTTTGTATTTTTCAATGTTGAGGTTGTTGTTGAATTTGTTGGTGTTATCAATGATTTTTTGAACTTTTTTGTATTATTTAATGTTGAGGTTGTTGTTTAATTTGTTGTTGTTATCCATGTTTTTTTTGAACTTTATCTCTTCTTTTAAATGTTGAGGTCGCTGTTGAATTTGTTGGTATTTATCAATGTTGCGGTTGTTGAATTTTTTGGTGATTTTCATTGTTGAGGTTGTTGTTGAATTTGTTGCTGTTTTTCATTGTTGCGGTTGTTGTTGAATTTGTTGGTGTTTTTCAATGTTGCGGTTGTTGTTGAATTTGTTGGTGATTTTAAATTTTGTGGTTCATGTTGAATTTTTGATGTTTTTCAATGTTGAGGTTGTTGTTGAATTTGTTGATGATTTTCAATATTGATGTTGTTGAATTGGTTGGTCATTTTAAATGATGAGGTTGTTGTTGAATTTGTTGGTGTCTTTCAATATTGAGGTTTGTTGTTGAATACGTTGGTGTTTTTCAATGCTGAGGTTGTTGAATTTGATGTTGTATTTAATTGTTGAGGTTGTTGTTGAACTTGTTTGTGTCTTTCAATATTGTGGTTGCTGTTGAATTCGTTGGTGTTTTTCAATGTTGAGGTTGTTGTTGAATTTGCTGGTGATTTTCAATATTGAGGTTGTTGTTGAATTTGTTGGTGTTTTTCAATGTTATCTTTTGAACTTTTTTGTATTTTTCAATGTTGAGGTTGTTGTTGAATTTGTTGGTATTTTTCAATGTTGCGGTTTGTTGAATTTTTTGGTGTTTTTCATTGTTGAGGTTGTTGTTGAATTTGTTGCTGTTTTTCATTGTTGCGGTTGTTGTTGAATTTGTTGGTGTTTTTCAATGTTGCGGTTGTTGTTGAATTTGTTGGTGATTTTCAATATTGTGGTTCATGTTGAATTTTTGATGTTTTTCAATGTTGAGGTTGTTGTTGTTGAATTTGTTGATGATTTTCAATATTGAAGTTGTTGAATTGGTTGGTCATTTTAAATGTTGATGTTGTTGTTGAATTCGTTGGTCTCTTTCAATATTGAGGTTTGTTGTTGAATATGTTGGTGTTTTTCAATGCTGAGGTTGTTGAATTTGATGGTGTTTTTCATTGTTGAGGTTGTTGTTGAATTTGTTTCTGTTTTTCAATGTTGAGGTTGTTGTTGAATTTGTTGGTGTTATCAATGTTATTATTTCAACTTTTTTGTATTTTTCAATATTGAGGTTGTTGTTGAATTTGTTGGTATTATCAATGTTATCTTTTGAACTTTTTTGTATTTTTCAATGTTGAGGTTGTTGTTGAATTTGTTGGTATTTTTCAATGATGAGGTTGTTGAATTTGTTGGTGTTTTTCAATGTTGAGGTTGCTGAATTTGTTGGTGTTTTTCAATGTTGAGGTTGTTTAATTTGTTGTTGTTTTTCAATTTTGAGGTTGTTGTTGAATTTGTTGGTGATTTTAAATGTTGAGGTTGTTGTTGAATTTGTTGGTGTTATCAATGTTATTTTTGAACTTTTTTGTATTTTTCAATGTTCAGGCTGTTGTTGAATTTGTTGGTGTTATTCAATATTGATGTTGTTGATTTTGTTGGTGATTTTTAATGTTGAGGTTGTTATTTAATTTGTTGGTGTCTTTCAATATTGAGGTGGTTATTGAATTTGTTGGCGTCTTTCAATGTTGAGGTTGTTGTTGAATTTTTGGTGTTATCAATGTTTTTATATAACTTTTTATCTTCTTTATAAAGTTGAGGTTGTTGTTGAATTTGTTTGTGATTTTCAATGTTGAGCTTGTTGTTGAATTTGTAGGTTTTTTTCAATTTTGAGGCTGTTTGTGAATTTGTTGGTGTTTTTCAATGTTGAGGTGGTTATTGAAATTGATGGCGTCTTTCAATGTTGAGGTTGGTGCTGAATTTCTTGGTGTTATCAATGTTTTATTGAACTTTTTCTCTTCTTTATAAAGTTGAGGTTGTTGTTGAATTTGTTGGTGTTTTTCAATGTTGCAGTTGTTGTTGAATTTGTTGGTGATTTTCAATATTGTGGTTCATGTCGAATTTTTGATGTTTTTCAGTGTTGAGGTTGTTGTTGAATTTGTTGGTGATTTTCAATATTGAAGTTGTTGAATTGATTGGTCATTCTAAATGTTGATGTTTTTGTTGAATTTGTTGTTGATTTTCAATATTGAGTATGTTGTTGAATTTGTTGATGTTATCCATGTTATTTTTTGAACTTTTTTCTATTTTTCAATGTTGAGGTTGTTGTTGAATTTGTTGTTGTTAACAATGTTTTTTTTGAACTTTTTCTCTTCTTATAAAAGTTGAGGGTGTTGTTGAATTAGTTGCTGATTTTCAATGTTGAGGATGTTGTTGAACTTGTTGGTGTTATCAATGTTATTTTTTGAACTTTTTTGTATTTTTCAATGTTGAGGTTGTTGTTGAATTTGTTGTTATTTGTCAATCTTGAGGTTGTTGTTGAATTTGTTGATAGTTTTCATTGTTGATGTTGTTGCTGATTTGTTGCTGTTTATCAATGTTGAGTTTGTTGAAATTGTTGGTGATATTCAACTTTGATGTTGTTGAATATGTTGGTGATTTTCAATGTTGATGTTGTTGTTGAATTTGTTGATGATTTTCAATACTGATGTTGTTGAATTTGTTGGTGAATTTCAATGTTAACTTTGTTGTTGAATTTGTTGTAATCTTTCAACATTGAGGTTGTTATTGAATTTGTTGGTGTCTTTCAATGTTCAGGCTGTTGTTGAATTTCTTGGTGTTATCAATGTTTTTATTGAAGTTTTTCTCTTCCTTTAAAAGTTGAGGTTGTTGTTTAATTTGTTGGTATTTTGCAATGTTGAGGTTGTTGAATTTGTTGGTGATTTTCAATGTTGAGGTCGTTGTTGAATTTGTTGGTGTTTTTCATTGTTGAGTTTGTTGTTTAATTTGTTGCTGTTTTTCATTGTTGATCTTTTTGTTGAATTTGTTGGTGTTATCAATATTTTTTGTTGAACTTGTTTGTATTGATAAAAGTTAAGGTTGTTGTTGAATTTGATGCTGTTTTTCAATGTTGATGTTGTTGTTGAATTTGTTGGTGATTTTCAATGTTGAGATTGTAGAATATGTTGGTGTTATCAATGTTATTTTTTGAACTTATTTGTATTTTTCAACGTAGAGGTTGTTGTTGAATTTGTTCGTGTTGTCAATGTTATTTTTTGAAAATTTCTGTAGTTTTCAATGTTGAGGTTGTTGTTGAATTTGCTGGTGTTATCAATGTTATTTTTTGAACTTTTTGTATTTTTCAATGTTGAGGTTGTTGTTGAATTTGTTGGTGTTATCAATGATTTTTTGAACTTTTTTGTATTATTTAATGTTGAGGTTGTTGTTTAATTTGTTGTTGTTATCCATGTTTTTTTTGAACTTTATCTCTTCTTTTAAATGTTGAGGTCGCTGTTGAATTTGTTGGTATTTATCAATGTTGCGGTTGTTGAATTTTTTGGTGATTTTCATTGTTGAGGTTGTTGTTGAATTTGTTGCTGTTTTTCATTGTTGCGGTTGTTGTTGAATTTGTTGGTGTTTTTCAATGTTGCGGTTGTTGTTGAATTTGTTGGTGATTTTAAATTTTGTGGTTCATGTTGAATTTTTGATGTTTTTCAATGTTGAGGTTGTTGTTGAATTTGTTGATGATTTTCAATATTGATGTTGTTGAATTGGTTGGTCATTTTAAATGATGAGGTTGTTGTTGAATTTGTTGGTGTCTTTCAATATTGAGGTTTGTTGTTGAATACGTTGGTGTTTTTCAATGCTGAGGTTGTTGAATTTGATGTTGTATTTAATTGTTGAGGTTGTTGTTGAATTTGTTTCTGTTTTTCAATGTTGAGGTTGTTGTTGAATTTGTTGGTGTTATCAATGTTATTATTTGAACATTTTTGTATTTTTCAATATTGAGGCTGTTGTTGAATTTGTTGCTGATTTTCAACAATGATGTTGTGTGAAATTGTTGGTGATTTTCAATGTTGTAGTTGTTATTGAATTTGTTGGCGTCGTTCAATGTTGAGGCTGTTGTTGAAATTCTTGGTGTTATCAATGTTTTTATATAACTTTTTTTCTTCTTTTAAAAGTTGAGGTTGTTGTTGAATTTGTTGGTTTTTATCAATGTTGAGCTTGTTGTTGAAATTGTTAGTTTTTTTCAATGTTGAGGTTGTTTTTGAATTTGCTGGTGTTTTTCAATGTGGAGGTTGATGTTGAATTTGTTGGTGATTTTCAATATCAAGGTTGTTGTTGAATTTGTTGGCGTTTTTCCATGTTGAGATTGTTGTTGAATTTGTTGCTGATTTTCAATGTTGAGGTCGTAGTTGAACTTGTTTGTGACTTTCAATATTGGGGTGGCTTTTGAATTCATTGGTGTTTTTCAATGTTGAGGTTGTTGTTGAATTTGTTGGTGATTTTCAATATTGAGGTTGTTGTTGAATTTGTTGGTATTATCAATGTTATCTTTTGAACTTTTTTGTATTTTTCAATGTTGAGGTTGTTGTTGAATTTGTTGGTATTTTTCAATGTTGAGGTTGTTGAATTTGTTGGTGTTTTCATTGCTGAGTTTGTTGTTGAATTTGTCGCTGTTTTTCATTGTTGAGCTTTTTGTTGAATTTGTTGGTGTTATCAATGTTTTTTGTTGAACTTGTTTGTATTGATAAAAGTTAAGGTTGTTGTTGAATTTGATGCTGTTTTTCAATGTTGATGTTGTTGTTGAATTTGTTGGTGATTTTCAATGTTGAGGTTGTATAATATGTTGGTGTTATCAATGTTATTTTTTGAAAATTTCTGTAGTTTTCAATGTTGAGGTTGTTGTTGAATTTGCTGGTGTTATCAATGTTATTTTTTGAACTTATTTGTATTTTTCAATGTAGAAGTTGTTGTTGAATTTGTTCGTGTTGTCAATGTTATTTTTTGAAAATTTCTGTAGTTTTCAGTGTTGAGTTTGCTGTTGAATTTGCTGCTGTTTTTCATTGTTGAGGTTGTTGTTGAATTTGTTGGTGTTTTTCAATGTTGCAGTTGTTGTTGAATTTGTTGGTGATTTTCAATATTGTGGTTCATGTCGAATTTTTGATGTTTTTCAGTGTTGAGGTTGTTGTTGAATTTGTTGGTGATTTTCAATATTGAAGTTGTTGAATTGATTGGTCATTCTAAATGTTGATGTTTTTGTTGAATTTGTTGTTGATTTTCAATATTGAGTATGTTGTTGAATTTGTTGATGTTATCCATGTTATTTTTTGAACTTTTTTCTATTTTTCAATGTTGAGGTTGTTGTTGAATTTGTTGTTGTTAACAATGTTTTTTTTGAACTTTTTCTCTTCTTATAAAAGTTGAGGGTGTTGTTGAATTAGTTGCTGATTTTCAATGTTGAGGATGTTGTTGAACTTGTTGGTGTTATCAATGTTATTTTTTGAACTTTTTTGTATTTTTCAATGTTGAGGTTGTTGTTGAATTTGTTGTTATTTGTCAATCTTGAGGTTGTTGTTGAATTTGTTGATAGTTTTCATTGTTGATGTTGTTGCTGATTTGTTGCTGTTTATCAATGTTGAGTTTGTTGAAATTGTTGGTGATATTCAACTTTGATGTTGTTGAATATGTTGGTGATTTTCAATGTTGATGTTGTTGTTGAATTTGTTGATGATTTTCAATACTGATGTTGTTGAATTTGTTGGTGAATTTCAATGTTAACTTTGTTGTTGAATTTGTTGTAATCTTTCAACATTGAGGTTGTTATTGAATTTGTTGGTGTCTTTCAATGTTCAGGCTGTTGTTGAATTTCTTGGTGTTATCAATGTTTTTATTGAAGTTTTTCTCTTCCTTTAAAAGTTGAGGTTGTTGTTTAATTTGTTGGTATTTTGCAATGTTGAGGTTGTTGAATTTGTTGGTGATTTTCAATGTTGAGGTCGTTGTTGAATTTGTTGGTGTTTTTCATTGTTGAGTTTGTTGTTTAATTTGTTGCTGTTTTTCATTGTTGATCTTTTTGTTGAATTTGTTGGTGTTATCAATATTTTTTGTTGAACTTGTTTGTATTGATAAAAGTTAAGGTTGTTGTTGAATTTGATGCTGTTTTTCAATGTTGATGTTGTTGTTGAATTTGTTGGTGATTTTCAATGTTGAGATTGTAGAATATGTTGGTGTTATCAATGTTATTTTTTGAACTTATTTGTATTTTTCAACGTAGAGGTTGTTGTTGAATTTGTTCGTGTTGTCAATGTTATTTTTTGAAAATTTCTGTAGTTTTCAATGTTGAGGTTGTTGTTGAATTTGCTGGTGTTATCAATGTTATTTTTTGAACTTTTTGTATTTTTCAATGTTGAGGTTGTTGTTGAATTTGTTGGTGTTATCAATGATTTTTTGAACTTTTTTGTATTATTTAATGTTGAGGTTGTTGTTTAATTTGTTGTTGTTATCCATGTTTTTTTTGAACTTTATCTCTTCTTTTAAATGTTGAGGTCGCTGTTGAATTTGTTGGTATTTATCAATGTTGCGGTTGTTGAATTTTTTGGTGATTTTCATTGTTGAGGTTGTTGTTGAATTTGTTGCTGTTTTTCATTGTTGCGGTTGTTGTTGAATTTGTTGGTGTTTTTCAATGTTGCGGTTGTTGTTGAATTTGTTGGTGATTTTAAATTTTGTGGTTCATGTTGAATTTTTGATGTTTTTCAATGTTGAGGTTGTTGTTGAATTTGTTGATGATTTTCAATATTGATGTTGTTGAATTGGTTGGTCATTTTAAATGATGAGGTTGTTGTTGAATTTGTTGGTGTCTTTCAATATTGAGGTTTGTTGTTGAATACGTTGGTGTTTTTCAATGCTGAGGTTGTTGAATTTGATGTTGTATTTAATTGTTGAGGTTGTTGTTGAATTTGTTTCTGTTTTTCAATGTTGAGGTTGTTGTTGAATTTGTTGGTGTTATCAATGTTATTATTTGAACATTTTTGTATTTTTCAATATTGAGGCTGTTGTTGAATTTGTTGCTGATTTTCAACAATGATGTTGTGTGAAATTGTTGGTGATTTTCAATGTTGTAGTTGTTATTGAATTTGTTGGCGTCGTTCAATGTTGAGGCTGTTGTTGAAATTCTTGGTGTTATCAATGTTTTTATATAACTTTTTTTCTTCTTTTAAAAGTTGAGGTTGTTGTTGAATTTGTTGGTTTTTATCAATGTTGAGCTTGTTGTTGAAATTGTTAGTTTTTTTCAATGTTGAGGTTGTTTTTGAATTTGCTGGTGTTTTTCAATGTGGAGGTTGATGTTGAATTTGTTGGTGATTTTCAATATCGAGGTTGTTGTTGAATTTGTTGGCGTTTTTCCATGTTGAGATTGTTGTTGAATTTGTTGCTGATTTTCAATGTTGAGGTCGTAGTTGAACTTGTTTGTGACTTTCAATATTGGGGTGGCTTTTGAATTCATTGGTGTTTTTCAATGTTGAGGTTGTTGTTGAATTTGTTGGTGATTTTCAATATTGAGGTTGTTGTTGAATTTGTTGGTATTATCAATGTTATCTTTTGAACTTTTTTGTATTTTTCAATGTTGAGGTTGTTGTTGAATTTGTTGGTATTTTTCAATGTTGAGGTTGTTGAATTTGTTGGTGTTTTCATTGCTGAGTTTGTTGTTGAATTTGTCGCTGTTTTTCATTGTTGAGCTTTTTGTTGAATTTGTTGGTGTTATCAATGTTTTTTGTTGAACTTGTTTGTATTGATAAAAGTTAAGGTTGTTGTTGAATTTGATGCTGTTTTTCAATGTTGATGTTGTTGTTGAATTTGTTGGTGATTTTCAATGTTGAGGTTGTATAATATGTTGGTGTTATCAATGTTATTTTTTGAAAATTTCTGTAGTTTTCAATGTTGAGGTTGTTGTTGAATTTGCTGGTGTTATCAATGTTATTTTTTGAACTTATTTGTATTTTTCAATGTAGAAGTTGTTGTTGAATTTGTTCGTGTTGTCAATGTTATTTTTTGAAAATTTCTGTAGTTTTCAGTGTTGAGTTTGCTGTTGAATTTGCTGCTGTTTTTCATTGTTGAGGTTGTTGTTGAATTTGTTGGTGTTTTTCAATGTTGCAGTTGTTGTTGAATTTGTTGGTGATTTTCAATATTGTGGTTCATGTCGAATTTTTGATGTTTTTCAGTGTTGAGGTTGTTGTTGAATTTGTTGGTGATTTTCAATATTGAAGTTGTTGAATTGATTGGTCATTCTAAATGTTGATGTTTTTGTTGAATTTGTTGTTGATTTTCAATATTGAGTATGTTGTTGAATTTGTTGATGTTATCCATGTTATTTTTTGAACTTTTTTCTATTTTTCAATGTTGAGGTTGTTGTTGAATTTGTTGTTGTTAACAATGTTTTTTTTGAACTTTTTCTCTTCTTATAAAAGTTGAGGGTGTTGTTGAATTAGTTGCTGATTTTCAATGTTGAGGATGTTGTTGAACTTGTTGGTGTTATCAATGTTATTTTTTGAACTTTTTTGTATTTTTCAATGTTGAGGTTGTTGTTGAATTTGTTGTTATTTGTCAATCTTGAGGTTGTTGTTGAATTTGTTGATAGTTTTCATTGTTGATGTTGTTGCTGATTTGTTGCTGTTTATCAATGTTGAGTTTGTTGAAATTGTTGGTGATATTCAACTTTGATGTTGTTGAATATGTTGGTGATTTTCAATGTTGATGTTGTTGTTGAATTTGTTGATGATTTTCAATACTGATGTTGTTGAATTTGTTGGTGAATTTCAATGTTAACTTTGTTGTTGAATTTGTTGTAATCTTTCAACATTGAGGTTGTTATTGAATTTGTTGGTGTCTTTCAATGTTCAGGCTGTTGTTGAATTTCTTGGTGTTATCAATGTTTTTATTGAAGTTTTTCTCTTCCTTTAAAAGTTGAGGTTGTTGTTTAATTTGTTGGTATTTTGCAATGTTGAGGTTGTTGAATTTGTTGGTGTTTTTCAATGTTGAGGTTGTTGAATTTGTTGGTGTTTTTCAATGTTGATCTTGTTGAATTTGTTGGTGTTATTCAATGCTGAGGTTGTTGAATTTGTTGGCGTTTTTCAATGTTGAGGTTGTTGATGAATTTTTTGGTGATTTTCAATGTTGCGGTTGTTGTTGAATTTATTGGTTTTATCAATGATATTATTTGAACTTTTTAGTATTTTTCAAAATTGAGGTTGTTGTTGAATTTGTTGGCGTTTTTCAATGTTGAGGTTGTTGTTGAATTTGTTGGTGATAATCAATATTGATGTTGTTGAATTGGTTCGTGATTTTCAATGTTGAGGTTGTTGTTGAATTTGTTGGTCTCTTTCAATATTGAAGTTGTTGTTGAATTTGTTGGTGTTTTTTAATGTTGAGGTTGTTGTTGAATTTGTTGGTGTTATCAATGTTTTTTTTGAACTTTTTCCCTTTTATAAGTTGAGGTTGTTGTTGAATTTGTTGGAGTTTTTCAATGTTGAATTTGTAGTTGAATTTGTTGGTGATTTTCATTGTTGAGGTTGTTGCTGAATTTGTTTTTGATTGTCAATATAAACTTTGTTTGCTCAATTTGTTGGTGTTATCAATGTTATTTTTTGATCTTTTTTGTATTTTTCAGTGTAGAGGTTGTCGTTGAATTTGTTCGTGTTTTTCAATGCTGAGGTTGTTGAATTTGTTGCTGTTATTCATTAATGAGGTTGTTGTTGAATTTGTTACTGTTTTTCAATGTTGAGGTTGTTGTTGAATTTGTTGTTGTTAACAATGTTTTTTTTGAACTTTTTCTCTTCTTATAAAAGTTGAGGGTGTTGTTGAATTAGTTGTTGATTTTCAATGTTGAGGATGTTGTTGAACTTGTTGGTGTTATCAATGTTATTTTTTGAACTTATTTGTATTTTTCAACGTAGAGGTTGTTGTTGAATTTGTTCGTGTTGTCAATGTTATTTTTTGAAAATTTCTGTAGTTTTCAATGTTGAGGTTGTTGTTGAATTTGCTGGTGTTATCAATGTTATTTTTTGAACTTTTTGTATTTTTCAATGTTGAGGTTGTTGTTGAATTTGTTGGTGTTATCAATGATTTTTTGAACTTTTTTGTATTATTTAATGTTGAGGTTGTTGTTTAATTTGTTGTTGTTATCCATGTTTTTTTTGAACTTTATCTCTTCTTTTAAATGTTGAGGTCGCTGTTGAATTTGTTGGTATTTATCAATGTTGCGGTTGTTGAATTTTTTGGTGATTTTCATTGTTGAGGTTGTTGTTGAATTTGTTGCTGTTTTTCATTGTTGCGGTTGTTGTTGAATTTGTTGGTGTTTTTCAATGTTGCGGTTGTTGTTGAATTTGTTGGTGATTTTAAATTTTGTGGTTCATGTTGAATTTTTGATGTTTTTCAATGTTGAGGTTGTTGTTGAATTTGTTGATGATTTTCAATATTGATGTTGTTGAATTGGTTGGTCATTTTAAATGATGAGGTTGTTGTTGAATTTGTTGGTGTCTTTCAATATTGAGGTTTGTTGTTGAATACGTTGGTGTTTTTCAATGCTGAGGTTGTTGAATTTGATGTTGTATTTAATTGTTGAGGTTGTTGTTGAATTTGTTTCTGTTTTTCAATGTTGAGGTTGTTGTTGAATTTGTTGGTGTTATCAATGTTATTATTTGAACATTTTTGTATTTTTCAATATTGAGGCTGTTGTTGAATTTGTTGCTGATTTTCAACAATGATGTTGTGTGAAATTGTTGGTGATTTTCAATGTTGTAGTTGTTATTGAATTTGTTGGCGTCGTTCAATGTTGAGGCTGTTGTTGAAATTCTTGGTGTTATCAATGTTTTTATATAACTTTTTTTCTTCTTTTAAAAGTTGAGGTTGTTGTTGAATTTGTTGGTTTTTATCAATGTTGAGCTTGTTGTTGAAATTGTTAGTTTTTTTCAATGTTGAGGTTGTTTTTGAATTTGCTGGTGTTTTTCAATGTGGAGGTTGATGTTGAATTTGTTGGTGATTTTCAATATCGAGGTTGTTGTTGAATTTGTTGGCGTTTTTCCATGTTGAGATTGTTGTTGAATTTGTTGCTGATTTTCAATGTTGAGGTCGTAGTTGAACTTGTTTGTGACTTTCAATATTGGGGTGGCTTTTGAATTCATTGGTGTTTTTCAATGTTGAGGTTGTTGTTGAATTTGTTGGTGATTTTCAATATTGAGGTTGTTGTTGAATTTGTTGGTATTATCAATGTTATCTTTTGAACTTTTTTGTATTTTTCAATGTTGAGGTTGTTGTTGAATTTGTTGGTATTTTTCAATGTTGAGGTTGTTGAATTTGTTGGTGTTTTCATTGCTGAGTTTGTTGTTGAATTTGTCGCTGTTTTTCATTGTTGAGCTTTTTGTTGAATTTGTTGGTGTTATCAATGTTTTTTGTTGAACTTGTTTGTATTGATAAAAGTTAAGGTTGTTGTTGAATTTGATGCTGTTTTTCAATGTTGATGTTGTTGTTGAATTTGTTGGTGATTTTCAATGTTGAGGTTGTATAATATGTTGGTGTTATCAATGTTATTTTTTGAAAATTTCTGTAGTTTTCAATGTTGAGGTTGTTGTTGAATTTGCTGGTGTTATCAATGTTATTTTTTGAACTTATTTGTATTTTTCAATGTAGAAGTTGTTGTTGAATTTGTTCGTGTTGTCAATGTTATTTTTTGAAAATTTCTGTAGTTTTCAGTGTTGAGTTTGCTGTTGAATTTGCTGCTGTTTTTCATTGTTGAGGTTGTTGTTGAATTTGTTGGTGTTTTTCAATGTTGCAGTTGTTGTTGAATTTGTTGGTGATTTTCAATATTGTGGTTCATGTCGAATTTTTGATGTTTTTCAGTGTTGAGGTTGTTGTTGAATTTGTTGGTGATTTTCAATATTGAAGTTGTTGAATTGATTGGTCATTCTAAATGTTGATGTTTTTGTTGAATTTGTTGTTGATTTTCAATATTGAGTATGTTGTTGAATTTGTTGATGTTATCCATGTTATTTTTTGAACTTTTTTCTATTTTTCAATGTTGAGGTTGTTGTTGAATTTGTTGTTGTTAACAATGTTTTTTTTTAACTTTTTCTCTTCTTATAAAAGTTGAGGGTGTTGTTGAATTAGTTGCTGATTTTCAATGTTGAGGATGTTGTTGAACTTGTTGGTGTTATCAATGTTATTTTTTGAACTTTTTTGTATTTTTCAATGTTGAGGTTGTTGTTGAATTTGTTGTTATTTGTCAATCTTGAGGTTGTTGTTGAATTTGTTGATAGTTTTCATTGTTGATGTTGTTGCTGATTTGTTGCTGTTTATCAATGTTGAGTTTGTTGAAATTGTTGGTGATATTCAACTTTGATGTTGTTGAATATGTTGGTGATTTTCAATGTTGATGTTGTTGTTGAATTTGTTGATGATTTTCAATACTGATGTTGTTGAATTTGTTGGTGAATTTCAATGTTAACTTTGTTGTTGAATTTGTTGTAATCTTTCAACATTGAGGTTGTTATTGAATTTGTTGGTGTCTTTCAATGTTCAGGCTGTTGTTGAATTTCTTGGTGTTATCAATGTTTTTATTGAAGTTTTTCTCTTCCTTTAAAAGTTGAGGTTGTTGTTTAATTTGTTGGTATTTTGCAATGTTGAGGTTGTTGAATTTGTTGGTGTTTTTCAATGTTGAGGTTGTTGAATTTGTTGGTGTTTTTCAATGTTGATCTTGTTGAATTTGTTGGTGTTATTCAATGCTGAGGTTGTTGAATTTGTTGGCGTTTTTCAATGTTGAGGTTGTTGATGAATTTTTTGGTGATTTTCAATGTTGCGGTTGTTGTTGAATTTATTGGTTTTATCAATGATATTATTTGAACTTTTTAGTATTTTTCAAAATTGAGGTTGTTGTTGAATTTGTTGGCGTTTTTCAATGTTGAGGTTGTTGTTGAATTTGTTGGTGATAATCAATATTGATGTTGTTGAATTGGTTCGTGATTTTCAATGTTGAGGTTGTTGTTGAATTTGTTGGTCTCTTTCAATATTGAAGTTGTTGTTGAATTTGTTGGTGTTTTTTAATGTTGAGGTTGTTGTTGAATTTGTTGGTGTTATCAATGTTTTTTTTGAACTTTTTCCCTTTTATAAGTTGAGGTTGTTGTTGAATTTGTTGGAGTTTTTCAATGTTGAATTTGTAGTTGAATTTGTTGGTGATTTTCATTGTTGAGGTTGTTGCTGAATTTGTTTTTGATTGTCAATATAAACTTTGTTTGCTCAATTTGTTGGTGTTATCAATGTTATTTTTTGATCTTTTTTGTATTTTTCAGTGTAGAGGTTGTCGTTGAATTTGTTCGTGTTTTTCAATGCTGAGGTTGTTGAATTTGTTGCTGTTATTCATTAATGAGGTTGTTGTTGAATTTGTTACTGTTTTTCAATGTTGAGGTTGTTGTTGAATTTGTTGTTGTTAACAATGTTTTTTTTGAACTTTTTCTCTTCTTATAAAAGTTGAGGGTGTTGTTGAATTAGTTGTTGATTTTCAATGTTGAGGATGTTGTTGAACTTGTTGGTGTTATCAATGTTATTTTTTGAACTTTTTTGTATTTTTCAGTGTTGATATTGTTGTTGAATTTGTTGTTATTTGTCAATCTTGAGGTTGTTGTTGAATTTCTTGATATTTTTCATTGTTGATGTTGTTGCTGAATTTGTTGCTGTTTTTCAATGTTGAGTTTGTTGAATTTGTTGGTGATATTCAACTTTGATGTTGTTGAATTTGTTGATGATTTTCAATACTGATGTTGTTGAATTTGTTGGTGAATTTCAATGTTAACTTTGTTGTTGAATTTGTTGGAATCTTTCAATATTGAGGTTGTTATTGAATTTGTTGGTGTCTTTCAATGTTCAGGCTGTTGTTGAATTTCTTGGTGTTATCAATGTTTTTATTGAAGTTTTTCTCTTCCTTTAAAAGTTGAGGTTGTTGTTGAATTTGTTGGTATTTTGCAATGTTGAGGTTGTTGAATTTGTTGGTGTTTTTCAATGTTGAGGTTGTTGAATTTGTTGGTGTTTTTCAATGTTGAGGTTGTTGAATTTGTTGGTGTTATTCAATGCTGAGGTTGTTGAATTTGTTGGCGTTTTTCAATGTTGAGGTTGTTGATGAATTTTTTGGTGATTTTCAATGTTGCGGTTGTTGTTGAATTTGTTGGTGTTATCAATGTTATTATTTGAACGTTTTTGTATTTTTCAATATTGAGGTTGTTGTTGAATTTGTTGGCGTTTTTCAATGTTGAGGTTGTTGTTGAATTTGTTGGTGATAATCAATATTGATGTTGTTGAATTTGTTCGTGATTTTCAATGTAGAGGTTGTTGTTGAATTTGTTGGTGTCTTTCAATATTGAGGTTGCTATTGATTTTGTTGGCGTCTTTCAATATTGAGGTTGTTGTTGAATTTCTTGGTGTTATCAATGTTTTTATTGAAAGTTTTCTCTTCTTTATAAAGTTGAGGTTGTTGTTGAATTTTGTTGGTGATTTTCAATTTTGAGCTTGTTGTTGAAATTGTATGTTTTTTCCAATGTTGAGGTTGTTGTTGAATTTGTTGGTCTTTTTCATTGTTGAGTTTGATGTTAAATTTGTTGGTGTTATCAATCTTTTTTGTTGAACTTGTTTGTATTTTTAAAAGTTAAGGTTGTTGTTGAATTTGTTGGTGTTTTGCAATGTTGAGGTTGTTCAATTTGTTGGCGTTCTTCAATGTTGAGCTTGTTGTTGAATTTTTTGGTTTTTTTCAACGTTGAGGTTTTTGTTGCATTTGTTGTTGATTTTGAATATTGTGTTTGTTGTTGAATTTGATGGTTTAATCAATGTTATTTTTTTGACTTTTCTGTATTTTTCAATGTCGAGGTTGTTCTTGAATTTGTTGGTCTTATCAATGTTATTTTTTGAACTTATTTGTATTTTTCAATGTTGAGGATGTTGTTGAATTTGTTGGTGTTATCAATGTTTTTTTGAACTTTTTCTCTTCTTTTAAAAGTTGAGGTTGTTGTTGAATTTGTTGGTGTTATCAATGTTTTTTTTGATCTTTTTTGTATTTTTCAATGTCGAGGTTGTTGTTGAATTTGTTGGTGTTATCAATGTTCTTCTTTGAACTATTTTGTACTTTTAAATGTTGAGGTTGATGTTGAATTTGTTGGTGATTTTCAATATTGAGGTTGTTCTTGAATTTGTTGGTGTTTTTCAATGTTGAGATTGTTGTTGAATTTGTTGATATTTTTCAATGTTGAGGGTGTTGTTCTATTTGTAGGTATTTTTCATTGTTGATGTTGTTGCTGAATTTGTTGCTGTTTTTCAATGTTGAGTTTGTTGAATTTGTTGGTGATTTTCAATGTTGAGTTTGTTGTTGAATTTGTTGGAGTCTTTCAATATTGAGGTTGTTATTGCATTTGTTGGCGTCATTCAATGTTGAGGCTGTTGTTGAATTTCTTGGTGTTATCAATGTTTTTATTGAACTTTTTCTCTTTTAAATGTTGAGGTTGTTGTTGAATTTGTTGGTATTTTTCAATGTTGAGGTTGTTGAATTTGTTGCTCTTTTTCTAATGTTGAGGTTGTTGAATTTGTTGCTGTTTTTCAGTGTTGAGGTTGTTGAATTTGTTGGTGTTATCAATGTTTTTTAGAAAATTTTCTCTTCTTTTAAAACTGAGGTTGTTGTTCAATTTGGTGGTGTTTTTCAAGTTGAGTTTGTTGTTAAGTCTGTTTGCGCTATTCAATTTTGAGGCAGTTGTTGAATTTGTTTTCGTTTTTCAATGTTGAGGTTGTTGTAGAATTTGTTGGTGATTTTCAAGATTGAGTTTGTTGTTTAATTTGATGGTGTTAACAATGTTTTTTTTAAACTTTTTTGTACTTTTAAAAGGTGGGGTTGTTGTTGGATTTGTTGCTGTTTTTCAATGTTGAGGTTGTTGTAGAATTTGTTGGTGATTTTCAAGATTGAGTTTTTTGTTGAATTCGTAGGTGTTATCAATGCTATTTTTTGAACTTTTTGTATTTTTCAATGTTGAGGTTGTTGCTGAATTTGAAGGTGTTATCAATGTTTTTTTTGAATTTTTTCTCTTCTTTTAAAAGTTGAGGTTGTTGTTGAATTTGTTGGTATTTTTCGTTGTTGCGGTTGTTGAATTTTTTGGTGTTTTTCATTGTTGAGGTTGTTGTTGAAGTTGTTGGTGTTTTTCAATGTTGAGGTTGTTGTTGAATTTGTTGGTGTTATCAATGTTTTTTTTGATCTTTTTTGTATTTTTCAATGTCGAGGTTGTTGTTGAATTTGTTGGTGTTATCAATGTTCTTCTTTGAACTATTTTGTACTTTTAAATGTTGAGGTTGATGTTGAATTTGTTGGTGATTTTCAATATTGAGGATGTTCTTGAATTTGTTGGTGTTTTTCAATGTTGAGATTGTTGTTGAATTTGTTGATATTTTTCAATGTTGAGGGTGTCGTTGTATTTGTAGGTATTTTTCATTGTTGATGTTGTTGCTGAATTTGTTGCTGTTTTTCAATGTTGAGTTTGTTGAATTTGTTGGTGATTTTCAATGTTGAGTTTGTTGTTGAATTTGTTGGAGTCTTTCAATATTGAGGTTGTTATTTCATTTGTTGGCATCATTCAATGTTGAGGCTGTTGTTGAATTTCTTGGTGTTATCAATGTTTTTATTGAACTTTTTCTCTTTTAAATGTTGAGGTTGTTGTTGAATTTGTTGGTATTTTTCAATGTTGAGGTTGTTGAATTTGTTGCTGTTTTTCTAATGTTGAGGTTGTTGAATTTGTTGCTGTTTTTCAATGTTGAGGTTGTTGAATTTGTTGGTGTTATCAACGTTTTTTAGAAAATTTTCTCTTCTTTTAAAACTGAGGTTGTTGTTCAATTTGGTGGTGTTTTTCAAGTTGAGGTTGTTGTTAAGTCTGTTTGCGTTATTCAATGTTGAGGCTGTTGTTGAATTTGTTGGAGTTTTTCAATGTTGAATTTGTAGTTGAACTTGTTGGTGATTTTCAATGTTGAGGTTGTTGCTGAATTTGTTTTTGATTGTCAATATAAACTTTGTTTGCTCAATTTGTTGGTGTCATCAATGTTATTTTTTGATCTTTTTTGTATTTTTCAATGTAGAGGTTGTCGTTGAATTTGTTGGTGTTTTTCAATGCTGAGGTTGAATTTGTTGCTGTTATTCATTGATGAGGTTGTTGTTGAATTTGTTACTGTTTTTCAATGTTGTGGTTGTTGTTGAATTTGTTGTTGTTAACAATGTTTTTTTTGAACTTTTTCTCTTCTTATAAAAGTTGAGGGTGCTGTTGAATTAGTTGCTGATTTTCAATGTTGAGGATGTTGTTGAACTTGTTGGTGTTATCAATGTTATTTTTTGAACTTTTTTGTATTTTTCAATGTTGAGGTTGTTGTTGAATTTGTTGTTATTTGTCAATCTTGAGGTTGTTGTTGAATTTGTTGATATTTTTCATTGTTGATGTTGTTGCTGAATTTGTTGCTCTTCATCAATGTTGAGTTTCTTGAATTTGTTGGTGATATTCAACTTTGATGTTGTTGAATTTGTTGGTGATTTTCAATGTAGAGGTTGTTGTTGAATTTGTTGCTGTTATTCATTGATGAAGTTGTTGTTGAATTTGTTACTGTTTTTCAATGTTGAGGTTGTTGTTGAATTTGTTGTTGTTAACAATGATTTTTTGACCTTTTTCTCTTCTTATAAAAGTTGAGGGTGTTGTTGAATTAGTTGCTGATTTTCAATGTTGAGGATGTTGTTGAACTTGTTGGTGTTATCAATGTTATTTTTGAACTTTTTTGTATTTTTCAATGTTGAGGTTGTTGTTGAATTTGTTGATATTTTTCACTGTTGATGTTGTTGCTGAATTTGTTGCTGTTTATCAATGTTGAGTTTGTTGAATTTGTTGGTGATATTCAACTTTGATGTTGTTGAATTTGTTGGTGTTATTCAATGCTGAAGTTGCTGAATTTGTTGGCGCTTTTCAATGTTGAGGTTGTTGATGAATTTTTTGGTGATTTTCAATGTTGCGGTTGTTGTTGAAATTGTTGGTGTTATCAATGTTATTATTTGAACGTTTTTGTATTTTTCAATATTGAGGTTGTTGTTGAATTTGTTGGCGTTTTTCAATGTTGAGGTTGTTGTTGAATTTGTTGGTGGTAATCAATATTGATGTTGTTGAATTTGTTCGTGATTTTCAATGTTGAGGTTGTTGTTGAATTTGTTGGTTTCTTTAATTATTGAGGTTGTTATTGAATTTGTTGGCGTCTTTCAATATTGAGGTTGTTGTTGAATTTCTTGGTGTTATCAATGTTTTTATTGAACGTTTTCTCTTCTTTATAAAGTTGAGGTTGTTGTTGAATTTTGTTGGTGATTTTCAATTTTGAGCTTGTTGTTGAATTTGTAGGTTTTTTTCAATGTTGAGGTTGTTGTTGAATTTGTTGGTCTTTTTCATTGTTGAGTTTGATGTTGAATTTGTTGGTGTTATCAATCTTTTTTGTTGTACTTGTTTGTATTTTTAAAAGTTAAGGTTGTTGTTGAATTTGTTGGTGTTTTGCAATGTTGAGGTTGTTCAATTTGTTGGCGTTCTTCAATGTTGTGCTTGTTGTTGAATTTTTTGGTTTTTTTCAACGTTGAGGTTTTTGTTGAATTTGTTGTTGATTTTCAATATTGAGTTTGTTGTTGAATTTGATGGTTTAATCAATGTTATTTTTTTAACTTTTCTGTATTTTTCAATGTCGAGGTTGTTCTTGAATTTGTTGGTCTTATCAATGTTATTTTTTGAACTTATTTGTATTTTTCAATGTTGAGGATGTTGTTGAATTTGTTGGTGTTATCAATGGTTTTTTTGAACTTTTTCTCTTCTTTTAAAAGTTGAGGTTGTTGTTGAATTTGTTGGTATTTTTCGTTGTTGCAGTTGTTGAATTTTTTGGTGTTTTTCATTGTTGAGGTTGTTGTTGAATTTGTTGGTGATTTTCAATGTTGAGTTTGTTGTTGAATTTGTTGGAGTCTTTCAATATTGAGGTTGTTATTGCATTTGTTGGCGTCATTCAATGTTGAGGCTGTTGTTGAATTTCTTGGTGTTATCAATGTTTTTATTGAACTTTTTCTCTTTTAAATGTTGAGGTTGTGTTGAATTTGTTGGTATTTTTCAATGTTGAGGTTGTTGAATTTGTTTCTGTTTTTCTAATGTTGAGGTTGTTGAATTTGTTGCTGTTTTTCAATGTTGAGGTTGTTGAATTTTTCGGTGTTATCAATGTTTTTTAGAAAATTTTCTCTTCTTTTAAAACTGAGGTTGTTGTTCAATTTGGTGGTGTTTTTCAAGTTGAGGTTGTTGTTAAGTCTGTTTGCGTTATTCAATGTTGAGGCTGTTGTTGAATTTGTTTTCGTTTTTCAATGTTGAGGTTGTTGTAGAATTTGTTGGTGATTTTCAAGATTGAGTTTTTTGTTGAATTCGTAGGTGTTATCAATGCTATTTTTTGAACTTTTTGTATTTTTCAATGTTGAGGTTGTTGCTGAATTTGAAGGTGTTATCAATGTTTTTTTTGAATTTTTTCTCTTCTTTTAAAAGTTGAGGTTGTTGTTGAATTTGTTGGTATTTTTCGTTGTTGCGGTTGTTGAATTTTTTGGTGTTTTTCATTGTTGAGGTTGTTGTTGAAGTTGTTGGTGTTTTTCAATGTTGAGGTTGTTGTTGAATTTGTTGGTGTTATCAATGTTTTTTTTGATCTTTTTTGTATTTTTCAATGTAGAGGTTGTTGTTGAATTTGTTGGTGTTATCAATGTTCTTCTTTGAACTATTTTGTACTTTTAAATGTTGAGGTTGATGTTGAATTTGTTGGTGATTTTCAATATTGAGGATGTTCTTGAATTTGTTGGTGTTTTTCAATGTTGAGATTGTTGTTGAATTTGTTGATATTTTTCAATGTTGAGGGTGTTGTTGTATTTGTAGGTATTTTTCATTGTTGATGTTGTTGCTGAATTTGTTGCTGTTTTTCAATGTTGAGTTTGTTGAATTTGTTAGTGATTTTCAATGTTCAGTTTGTTGTTGAATTTCTTGGAGTCTTTCAATATTGAGGTTGTTATTGCATTTGTTGGCGTCATTCAATGTTGAGGCTGTTGTTGAATTTCTTGGTGTTATCAATGTTTTTATTGAACTTTTTCTCTTTTAAATTATGAGGTTGTTGTTGAATTTGTTCGTGTTTTTCAATGTTGAGGTTGTTGTTGAATTTGTTGGCGTTTTTCAATGATGAGGTTGTTGTTGAATTTGTTGATGATAATCAATATTGATGTTGTTGAATTTGTTCGTGATTTTCAATGTTGAGGTTGTTGTTGAATTTGTTGGTCTCTTTCAATATTGAGGTTGTTGTTGAATTTGTTGGTGTTATCAATGTTTTTTTTGAACATTTTCTCTTCTTTTATAAGTTGAGGTTGTTGTTGAATTTGTTGGAGTTTTTCAATGTTGAATTTGTAGTTGAATTTGTTGGTGATTTTCAATGTTGAGGTTGTTGCTGAATTTGTTTTTGATTGTCAATAAAACTTTGTTTGCTCCATTTGTTGGTGTTATCAATGTTATTTTTTGATCTTTTTTGTATTTTTCAATGTAGAGGTTGTTGTTGAATTTGTTGCTGTTATTCATTGATGATGTTGTTGTTGAATTTGTTACTGTTTTTCAATGTTGAGGTTGTTGTTGAATTTGTTGTTGTTAACAATGATTTTTTGACCTTTTTCTCTTCTTATAAAAGTTGAGGGTGTTGTTGAATTAGTTGCTGATTTTCAATGTTGAGGATGTTGTTGAACTTGTTGGTGTTATCAATGTTATTTTTGAACTTTTTTGTATTTTTCGATGTTGAGGCTGTTGTTGAATTTGTTGATATTTTTCACTGTTGATGTTGTTGCTGAATTTGTTGCTGTTTATCAATGTTGAGTTTGTTGAATTTGTTGGTGATATTCAACTTTGATGTTGTTGAATTTGTTGGTGATTTTCAATGTTGATGTTGTTGTTGAATTTGTTGATGATTTTCAATACTGATGTTGATGAATTTGTTGATGAATTTCAATGTTAACATTGTTGTTGAATTTGTTGGAATCTTTCAATATTGAGGTTGTTATTGAATTTGTTGGTGTCTTTCAATGTTCAGGCTGTTGTTGAAATTCTTGGTGTTATCAATGTTTTTATTGAAGTTTTTCTCTTCCTTTAAAAGTTGAGGTTGTTGTTGAATTTGTTGGTATTTTGCAATGTTGAGGTTGTTGAATTTGTTGGTGTTTTTCAATGTTGAGGTTGTTGAATTTGTTGGTGATTTTCAATGTTGAGGTTGTTGAATTTGTTGGTGTTATTCAATGCTGAAGTTGCTGAATTTGTTGGCGCTTTTCAATGTTGAGGTTGTTGATGAATTTTTTGGTGATTTTCAATGTTGCGGTTGTTGTTGAAATTGTTGGTGTTATCAATGTTATTATTTGAACGTTTTTGTATTTTTCAATATTGAGGTTGTTGTTGAATTTGTTGGCGTTTTTCAATGTTGAGGTTGTTGTTGAATTTGTTGGTGGTAATCAATATTGATGTTGTTGAATTTGTTCGTGATTTTCAATGTTGAGGTTGTTGTTGAATTTGTTGGTTTCTTTAATTATTGAGGTTGTTATTGAATTTGTTGGCGTCTTTCAATATTGAGGTTGTTGTTGAATTTCTTGGTGTTATCAATGTTTTTATTGAACGTTTTCTCTTCTTTATAAAGTTGAGGTTGTTGTTGAATTTTGTTGGTGATTTTCAATTTTGAGCTTGTTGTTGAATTTGTAGGTTTTTTTCAATGTTGAGGTTGTTGTTGAATTTGTTGGTCTTTTTCATTGTTGAGTTTGATGTTGAATTTGTTGGTGTTATCAATCTTTTTTGTTGTACTTGTTTGTATTTTTAAAAGTTAAGGTTGTTGTTGAATTTGTTGGTGTTTTGCAATGTTGAGGTTGTTCAATTTGTTGGCGTTCTTCAATGTTGTGCTTGTTGTTGAATTTTTTGGTTTTTTTCAACGTTGAGGTTTTTGTTGAATTTGTTGTTGATTTTCAATATTGAGTTTGTTGTTGAATTTGATGGTTTAATCAATGTTATTTTTTTAACTTTTCTGTATTTTTCAATGTCGAGGTTGTTCTTGAATTTGTTGGTCTTATCAATGTTATTTTTTGAACTTATTTGTATTTTTCAATGTTGAGGATGTTGTTGAATTTGTTGGTGTTATCAATGGTTTTTTTGAACTTTTTCTCTTCTTTTAAAAGTTGAGGTTGTTGTTGAATTTGTTGGTATTTTTCGTTGTTGCGGTTGTTGAATTTTTTGGTGTTTTTCATTGTTGAGGTTGTTGTTGAATTTGTTGGTGATTTTCAATGTTGAGTTTGTTGTTGAATTTGTTGGAGTCTTTCAATATTGAGGTTGTTATTGCATTTGTTGGCGTCATTCAATGCTGAGGCTGTTGTTGAATTTCTTGGTGTTATCAATGTTTTTATTGAACTTTTTCTCTTTTAAATGTTGAGGTTGTGTTGAATTTGTTGGTATTTTTCAATGTTGAGGTTGTTGAATTTGTTGCTGTTTTTCTAATGTTGAGGTTGTTGAATTTTCTGGTGTAATCAATGTTTTTTAGAAAATTTTCTCTTCTTTTAAAACTGAGGTTGTTGTTCAATTTGGTGGTGTTTTTCAAGTTGAGGTTGTTGTTAAGTCTGTTTGCGTTATTCAATGTTGAGGCTGTTGTTGAATTTGTTTTCGTTTTTCAATGTTGAGGTTGTTGTAGAATTTGTTGGTGATTTTCAAGATTGAGTTTTTTGTTGAATTCGTAGGTGTTATCAATGCTATTTTTTGAACTTTTTGTATTTTTCAATGTTGAGGTTGTTGTTGAATTTGAAGGTGTTATCAATGTTTTTTTTGAATTTTTTCTCTTCTTTTAAAAGTTGAGGTTGTTGTTGAATTTGTTGGTATTTTTCGTTGTTGCGGTTGTTGAATTTTTTGGTGTTTTTCATTGTTGAGGTTGTTGTTGAAGTTGTTGGTGTTTTTCAATGTTGAGGTTGTTGTTGAATTTGTTGGTGTTATCAATGTTTTTTTTGATCTTTTTTGTATTTTTCAATGTAGAGGTTGTTGTTGAATTTGTTGGTGTTATCAATGTTCTTCTTTGAACTATTTTGTACTTTTAAATGTTGAGGTTGATGTTGAATTTGTTGGTGATTTTCAATATTGAGGATGTTCTTGAATTTGTTGGTGTTATTCAATGTTGAGATTGTTGTTGAATTTGTTGATATTTTTCAATGTTGAGGGTGTTGTTGTATTTGTAGGTATTTTTCATTGTTGATGTTGTTGCTGAATTTGTTGCTGTTTTTCAATGTTGAGTTTGTTGAATTTGTTAGTGATTTTCAATGTTCAGTTTGTTGTTGAATTTCTTGGAGTCTTTCAATATTGAGGTTGTTATTGCATTTGTTGGTGTCATTCAATGTTGAGGCTGTTGTTGAATTTCTTGGTGTTATCAATGTTTTTATTGAACTTTTTCTCTTTTAAATGTTGAGGTTGTTGATGAATTTGTTGGTATTTTTCAATGTTGAGGTTGTTGAATTTGTTGCTGTTTTTCTAATGTTGAGGTTGTTGAATTTGTTGCTGTTTTTCAATGTTGAGGTTGTTGAATTTGTTGGTGTTATCAATGTTTTTTAGAAAATTATCTCTTCTTTTAAAACTGAGTTTGTTGTTCAATTTGGTGGTGTTTTTCAAGTTGAGGTTGTTGTTAAGTCTGTTTGCGTTATTCAATGTTGAGGCTGTTGTTGAATTTGTTTTCGTTTTTCAATGTTGTGGTTGTTGTAGAATTTTTTGGTGATTTTCAAGATTGAGTTTGTTGTTTAATTTGATGGTGTTATCAATGTTTTTTTTAAACTTTTTTGTACTTTTATAAGTTGAGGTTGTTGTTGGATTTGTTGCTGTTTTTCAATGTTGAGGTTGTTGTAGAATTTGTTGGTGATTTTCAAGATTGAGTTTTTTGTTGAATTCGTAGGTGTTATCAATGCTATTTTTTGAACTTTTTGTATTTTTCAATGTTGAGGTTGTTGTTGAATTTGTTGGTGTTATCAATGATTTTTTGAACTTTTTTGTATTATTTAATGTTGAGGTTGTTGTTTAATTTGTTGTTGTTATCCATTTTTATTTGAACTTTTTCTCTTCTTTTAAAAGTTGAGGTTGCTGTTGAATTTATTGGTATTTATCAATGTTGCGGTTGTTTAATTTTTTGGTGTTTTTCATTGTTGAGGTTGTTGTTGAATTTGTTGCTGTTTTTCATTGTTGCGGTTGTTGTTGAATTTGTTGGTGTTTTTCAATGTTGCGGTTGTTGTTGAATTTGTTGGTGATTTTCAATATTGTGGTTCATGTTGAATTTTTGATGTTTTTCAATGTTGAGGTTGTTGTTGAATATGTTGATGATTTTCAATATTGAAGTCGTTGAATTGGTTGGTCATTTTAAATGATGAGGTTGTAGTTGAATTTGTTGGTGTCTTTCAATATTGAGGTTTGTTGTTGAATACGTTGGTGTTTTTCAATGCTGAGGTTGTTGAGTTTGATGGTGTTTTTCATTGTTGAGGTTGTTGTTGAATTTGTTGCTGTTTTTCAATGTTGAGGTTGTTGTTGAATTTGTTTGTGTTATCAATGTTATTATTTGAACTTTTTTGTATTTTTCAATATTGAGGCTGTTGTTGAATTTGTTGCTGATTTTCAACATTGATGTTGTGTGAAATTGTTGGTGATTTTCAATGTTGTGGTTATTATTGAATTTGTTGGTGTCGTTCAATGTTTAGGCTGTTGTTGAAATTCTTGGTGTTTTCAATGTTTTTATATAACTTTTTTTCTTCTTTTAAAAGTTGAGGTTGTTGTTGAAATTGTTGGTTTTTATCAATGTTGAGCTTGTTGTTGAAATTGTTAGTTTTTTTCATTGTTGAGGTTGTTTTTGAATTTGCTGGTGTTTTTCAATGTGGAGTTTGATGTTGAATTTGTTGGTGATTTTTAATATCGAGGTTGTTGTTGAATTTGTTTGCGTTTTTCCATGTTGAGATTGTTGTTGAATTTGTTGCTGATTTTCAATGTTGAGGTCGTTGTTGAACTTGTTTGCGCCTTTCAATATTGGGGTGGTTTTTGAATTTGTTGCTGTTTTTCAATGTTGAGTTTGTTGAATTTGTTAGTGATTTTCAATGTTCAGTTTGTTGTTGAATTTCTTGGAGTCTTTCAATATTGAGGTTGTTATTGCATTTGTTGGTGTCATTCAATGTTGAGGCTGTTGTTGAATTTCTTGGTGTTATCAATGTTTTTATTGAACTTTTTCTCTTTTAAATGTTGAGGTTGTTGATGAATTTGTTGGTAATTTTCAATGTTGAGGTTGTTGAATTTGTTGCTGTTTTTCTAATGTTGAGGTTGTTGAATTTGTTGCTGTTTTTCAATGTTGAGGTTGTTGAATTTGTTGGTGTTATCAATGTTTTTTAGAAAATTATCTCTTCTTTTAAAACTGAGTTTGTTGTTCAATTTGGTGGTGTTTTTCAAGTTGAGGTTGTTGTTAAGTCTGTTTGCGTTATTCAATGTTGAGGCTGTTGTTGAATTTGTTTTCGTTTTTCAATGTTGTGGTTGTTGTAGAATTTTTTGGTGATTTTCAAGATTGAGTTTGTTGTTTAATTTGATGGTGTTATCAATGTTTTTTTTAAACTTTTTTGTACTTTTATAAGTTGAGGTTGTTGTTGGATTTGTTGCTGTTTTTCAATGTTGAGGTTGTTGTAGAATTTGTTGGTGATTTTCAAGATTGAGTTTTTTGTTGAATTCGTAGGTGTTATCAATGCTATTTTTTGAACTTTTTGTATTTTTCAATGTTGAGGTTGTTGTTGAATTTGTTGGTGTTATCAATGATTTTTTGAACTTATTTGTATTATTTAATGTTGAGGTTGTTGTTTAATTTGTTGTTGTTATCCATTTTTATTTGAACTTTTTCTCTTCTTTTAAAAGTTGAGGTTGCTGTTGAATTTATTGGTATTTATCAATGTTGCGGTTGTTTAATTTTTTGGTGTTTTTCATTGTTGAGGTTGTTGTTGAATTTGTTGCTGTTTTTCATTGTTGCGGTTGTCGTTGAATTTGTTGGTGTTATCAATGTTATTATTTGAACTTTTTTGTATTTTTCAATATTGAGGCTGTTGTTGAATTTGTTGCTGATTTTCAACATTGATGTTGTGTGAAATTGTTGGTGATTTTCAATGTTGTGGTTATTATTGAATTTGTTGGTGTCGTTCAATGTTTAGGCTGTTGTTGAAATTCTTGGTGTTTTCAATGTTTTTATATAACTTTTTTTCTTCTTTTAAAAGTTGAGGTTTTTGTTGAAATTGTTGGTTTTTATCAATGTTGAGCTT
This sequence comes from Cetorhinus maximus, assembly GCF_964194155.1. Taxonomy (NCBI): domain Eukaryota; kingdom Metazoa; phylum Chordata; class Chondrichthyes; order Lamniformes; family Cetorhinidae; genus Cetorhinus; species Cetorhinus maximus. The sequence goes on from NW_027596501.1 coordinate 88,833, forward strand.
GTTGTTGAAATTGTTAGTTTTTTTCATTGTTGAGGTTGTTTTTGAATTTGCTGGTGTTTTTCAATGTGGAGTTTGATGTTGAATTTGTTGGTGATTTTTAATATCGAGGTTGTTGTTGAATTTGTTTGCGTTTTTCCATGTTGAGATTGTTGTTGAATTTGTTGCTGATTTTCAATGTTGAGGTCGTTGTTGAACTTGTTTGCGCCTTTCAATATTGGGGTGGTTTTTGAATTCGTTGATGTTTTTCAATGTTGAGGTTGTTGTTGAATTTGTTGGTGATTTTCAATATTGAGGTTGTTGTTGAATTTGTTGGTATTATCAATGTTATCTTTTGAACTTTTTTGTATTTTTCAATGTTGAGGTTGTTGTTGAATTTGTTGGTGATTTTCAATGTTGAGGTTGTTGTTGAATTTGTTGGTGTTTTTCAATGTTGAGGTTGTTGAATTTGTTGGTGATTTTCAATGTTGAGGTTGTTGAATTTGTTGGTGTTATTCAATGCTGAAGTTGCTGAATTTGTTGGCGCTTTTCAATGTTGAGGTTGTTGATGAATTTTTTGGTGATTTTCAATGTTGCGGTTGTTGTTGAAATTGTTGGTGTTATCAATGTTATTATTTGAACGTTTTTGTATTTTTCAATATTGAGGTTGTTGTTGAATTTGTTGGCGTTTTTCAATGTTGAGGTTGTTGTTGAATTTGTTGGTGATAATCAATATTGATGTTGTTGAATTTGTTCGTGATTTTCAATGTAGAGGTTGTTGTTGAATTTGTTGGTGTCTTTCAATATTGAGGTTGTTGTTGAATTTGTTGGTGTTTTCAATGTTATTATTTGAACTTTTTTGTATTTTTCAATATTGAGGCTGTTGTTGAATTTGTTGCTGATTTTCAACATTGATGTTGCGTGAAATTGTTGGTGATTTTCAATGTTGTGGTTGTTATTGAATTTGTTGGCGTCGTTCAATGTTGAGGCTGTTGTTGAAAATCTTGGTGTTATCAATGTTGTTATATAACTTTTTTTCTTCTTTTAAAAGTTGAGGTTGTTGTTGAATTTGTTGGTTTTTATCAATGTTGAGCTTGTTGTTGAAATTGTTTGTTTTTTTCAATGTTGAGGTTGTTTTTGAATTTGTTGGCGTTTTTCCATGTTGAGATTGTTGTTGAATTTGTTGCTGATTTTCAATGTTGAGGTCGTAGTTGAACTTGTTTGGGTCTTTCAATATTGGGGTAGCTTTTGAATTCGTTGGTGTTTTTCAATATTGAGGTTGTTGTTGAATTTGTTGGTGATTTTCAATATTGAGGTTGTTGTTGAATTTGTTGATATTATCAATGTTATCTTTTGAACTTTTTTGTATTTTTCAATGTTGAGGTTGTTGTTGAATTTGTTGGTATTTTTCAATGTTGAGGTTGTTGAATTTGTTGGTGTTTTCAATGTTGAGGTTGTTGTTGAATTTGTTGGTGTTATCAATGTTATTTTTGAACTATTTTGTATTTTTCAATGTTCAGGCTGTTGTTGAATTTGTTGGTGTTATTCAATCTTGATGTTGTTGATTTTGTTGGAGATTTTAAATGTTGAGGTTGTTGTTTAATTTGTTGGTGTCTTTCAATATTGAGGTGGTTATTGAATTTGTTGGCGTCTTTCAATGTTGAGGTTGTTGTTGAATTTGTTGCTTTTTTTCAATTTTGAGGTTGTTTTTGAATTTGTTGGTGTTTTTCAATGTTGAGGTTGATTTTGAATTTGTTCGTGATTTTTTGTTGGTGATTTACAATATTGATGTTGTTGTTGAATTTGTTGGCGTTGTTCAATTTGAGATTGTTGTTGAATTTGTTGCTGATTTTCAATGTTGAGGTCGTTGTTGAATTTGTTGGTGTTTTTCATTGTTGAGTTTGTTGTTTAATTTGTTGCTGATTTTCAATGTTGAGGTCGTTGTTGAATTTGTTGGTATTTTTCAATGTTGAGGTTGTTGAATTTGTTGGTGTTTTTCAATGTTGAGGTTGTTGATTTTGTTGGTGTTTTTCAATGTCGAGATTGTTGAATTTGTTGGTGTTTTTCAATGTTGAGGTTGTTGATTTTGTTTGCGATTTTCAATGTCGAGATTGTTGAATTTGTTGGTGTTTTTCAACGTTGTGGTTGTTTAATTTGTTGGTGTTTTTCAATGTTGAGGTTGTTGTTGAATTTGTTGGTGATTTTCAATGTTGAGGTTGTTGTTGAATTTGTTGGTGTTATGAATGTTATTTTTTACTTTTTTGTTTTTTTCAATGTTCAGGCTGTTGTTGAATTTGTTGGTGTTGTTCAATATTGATGTTATTGATTTTGTTGGAGATTTTTAATGTTGAGGTTGTTGTTTAATTTGTTGGTGTCTTTCAATATTGTGGTGGTTATTGAATTTGTTGGCGTCTTTCAATGTTGAGGTTGTTGTTGAATTTCTTGGTGTTATCAATGTTTTTATTGAACTTTTTCTCTTTATAAAGTTGAGGTTGTTGTTGAATTTGTTGGTGTTTTTCAATGTTGAGCTTGTTGTTGAATTTGTAGGTTTTTTTCAATTTTGAGGTTGTATTTGAATTTGTTGGTGTTTTTCAATGTTGAGGTTGATGTTGAATTTGTTCGTGATTTTTTGTTGTTGATTTTCAATATTGATGTTGTTGTTGAATTTGTTGGTGTTTTTCATTGTTGAGTTTGTTGTTGAATTTGTCGCTGTTTTTCATTGTTGAGCTTTTTTTTGAATTTGTTGGTGTTATCAATTTTTTTGCTGAACTTGTTTGTATTGATAAAAGTTAAGGTTGTTGTTGAATTTGATGCTGTTTTTCAATGTTGATGTTGTTGTTGAATTTGTTGGTGATTTTCAATGTTGAGGTTGTAGAATATGATGGTATTATCAATGTTATTTTTTGAAAATTTCTGTAGTTTTCAATGTTGAGGTTATTGTTCAATTTGCTCGTGTTATCAATATTATTTTTTGACCTTTTTTGTATTTAACAATGTTGAGGTTGTTGTTGAATTTGCTTTTATTTTTCAATGTTGAGGTTGTTGTTCAATTTGTAGGTATTTTTCATTGTTGATGTTGTTGCTGAATTTGTTGCTGTTTTTCAATGTTGAGTTTGTTGAACTTGTTGGTGATTTTCAATGTTGAGTTTATTGTTGAATTTGTTGGAGACTTTGAATATTGAGGTTGTTATTGAATTTGTTGGCGTCATTCAATGTTGAGGCTGTTGTTGAATTTCTTGGTGTTATCAATGTTTTTATTGAACTTTTTCTCTTTTAAATGTTGAGGTTGTTGTTGAATTTGCTGTTATTTTTCAATGTTGAGGTTGTTGTTGAATTTGTAGGTATTTTTCATTGTTGATGTTGTTGCTGAATTTGTTGCTGTTTTTCAATGTTGGGTTTGTTGAATTTGTTGGTGATTTTCAATGTTGAGTTTGTTGTTGAATTTGTTGGAGACTTTCAATATTGAGGTTGTTATTGAATTTGTTGGCGTCATTCAATGTTGAGGCTGTTGTTGAATTTCTTGGTGTTATCAATGTTTTTATTGAACTTTTTCTCTTTTAAATGATGAGGTTGTTGTTGAATTTGCTGTTATTTTTCAATGTTGAGGTTGTTGTTGAATTTGTAGGTATTTTTCATTGTTGATGTTGTTGCTGAGTTTGTTCCTGTTTTTCAATGTTGAGGTTGTTGAATTTATTGGTGTTTTTCAATGTTGAGGTTATTGAATTTGTTGGTATTTTTCAATGTTGAGGTTGTTGTTGAATTTGTTGGTGTTATCAATGTTATTATTTGAACTTTTTTGTATTTTTCAATATTGAGGTTGTTGTTGAATTTGTTGGCATTTTTCAATGTTGAGGTTGTTGTTGAATTTGTTGGTGATATTCAATATTGAGGTTGTTATTAAATTTGTTGCCGTCTTTCAATGTTGAGGTTGTTGTTGAATTTCTTGGTGTTATCAGTGTTTTTATTGAATTTATTCTCTTCTTTATAAAATTATGGTTGTTGTTGAATTTGTTGGTGATTTTCAATTTTGAGCTTGTTGTTGAATTTTTAGGTTTTTATTAATATTGAGGTTGTTGTTGAATTTGTTGGTCTTTTTCATTGTTGAGGTTGTTGTTGAATTTGGTGGTGCTATCAATGTTTTATGTTGATCTTGTTTGTATTTTTAAAAGACAGGGTTGATGTTGAATTTGTTGGTGTTTTACAATGTTGAGGTTGTTCAATTTGTTGGTGTTTTTCAATGTTGAGCTTCTTGTTGAATTTTTTGCTTTTTTTCAACGTTGAGGTTTTTGTTGAAATTGTTGGTGTTTTTCAATGTTCAGGTTGTTGTTGAATTTGTTGTTGATTTTCAATATTGAGTTTGTTGTTGAATTTGATGGTTAAATCAATGTCATTTTTTTAACTTTTCTGTATTTTTCAATGTCGAGGTTGTTCTTGAATTTGTTGGTCTTATCAATGTTATTTTTTGAACTTATTTTTATTTTTCTATGTTGAGGATGTTGTTGGTGTTATCAATGTTTTTTTGAACTTTTTCTCTTTTAAAAGTTGGAGTTGTTGTTGAATTTGTTGATGATTTTCAATACTGAGGTTGTTGTTGAATTTGTTGGTGCTTTTCAATGTTGAGATTGTTGTTGAATTTGCTGCTGATTTTCAATGTTGAGGTTGTTGTTGAATGTGTTGTTAATTTTCATTATTGAGATTGTTGTTGAATTTGTTGGTGATTTTCAATGTTGAGGTTATTGTTGAATTTGTTGTTGATTTTCAATATTGAGTTTGTTGTTGAATTTGTTGATGTTATCAATGTTATTTTTTGAACTTTTTTCTATTTTTCAATGTTGAGGTTGTTGTTGAATTTGTTGTTGTTATCAATGTTTTTTATGAACTTTTTATCTTCTTTTAAAAGCTGAGGTTGTTGTTGAATTTGTTGGTATTTTTCAATGTTGCGGTTGTTGTTGAATTATTTGGTGTTTTTCATTGTTGAGGTTGTTGAAGTTGTTGGTGTTTTTCAATGTTGAAGTTGTTGTTGAATTTGTTGGTGTTATCAATGTTTTTTGTTGAACTTGTTTGTATTTTTAAAAGTTAAGGTTGTTGTTGAATTTGTTGTTGTTTTGCAATGTTGAGGTTGTTCAATTTGTTGGTGTTTTTCAATGTTGAGCTTGTTGTTCAATTTTTTGTTTTTTTTCAACGTTGAGGTTGTTGTTGAATTTGTTGGTGTTTTTCAATGCTGAGGTTGTTGTTGAATTTGTAGTTGATTTTGAATATTGAGTTTGTTGTTGACTTTGATGGTTTAATCGATGTTTTTTTTTAACTTTTCTGTATTATTCAATGTCGAGGTTGTTGTTGAATTTGTTGGTCTTAACAATGTTATTTTTTGAACTTATTTGTATTTTTCAATGTTGAGGATGTTGTTGAATTTGTTGGTGTTATCAATGTTTTTTTGAACTTTTGCTCTTCTTTTAAAAGTTGAGGTTGTTGTTGAATTTGTTGGTATTTTTCAATGTTGCGGTTGTTGAATTTTTTGGTGTTTTCCATTGTTGAGGTTGTTGAAGTTGTTGGTGTTCTTTAATGTTGAGGTTGTTGTTGAATTTGATGTTGTATTTCATTGTTGAGATTGTTGTTGAAATTGTTGGTGTTTTTCAATGTTGCGGTTTTTGTTGAATTTTTTGGTATTTTGCATTGTAGAGGTTGTATTTGAATTTGTTGTTTTTTTTCAATGTTGTGGTTGTTGTTGAGTTTGTGGGTGATTTTCAATATAGAGGTTCTAATTGAATTTTTTCGTTTTTTTCATTGTAGAGGTTGTAGTTGAATTTGATGTTATTTTTCAATATTGACGTTGTGAATTTGTTGTTGATTTTCAATGTTGAGGTTGTTGTAGAATTTTTTGGTGTTATCAATGTTTATTTTCAACTTTTTCTCTTCTTTTAAAAGTTGAGGTTGTTGTTGAAATTGTTGGCGTCTTTCAATGTTGAGGTTGTTGTTGAATTTCTTGGTGTTATCAATGTTTTTATTGAACTTTTTCTCTTTATAAAGTTGAGGTTGTTGTTGAATTTGTTGGTGTTTTTCAATGTTGAGCTTGTTGTTGAATTTGTAGGTTTTTTTCAATTTTGAGGTTGTATTTGAATTTGTTGGTGTTTTTCAATGTTGAGGTTGATGTTGAATTTGTTCGTGATTTTTTGTTGTTGATTTTCAATATTGATGTTGTTGTTGAATTTGTTGGTGTTTTTCATTGTTGAGTTTGTTGTTGAATTTGTCGCTGTTTTTCATTGTTGAGCTTTTTGTTAAATTTGTTGGTGTTATCAATTTTTTTGCTGAACTTGTTTGTATTGATAAAAGTTAAGGTTGTTGTTGAATTTGATGCTGTTTTTCAATGTTGATGTTGTTGTTGAATTTGTTGGTGATTTTCAATGTTGAGGTTGTAGAATATGATGGTGTTATCAATGTTATTTTTTGAAAATTTCTGTAGTTTTCAATGTTGAGGTTATTGTTCAATTTGCTCGTGTTATCAATATTATTTTTTGAACTTTTTTGTATTTAACAATGTTGAGGTTGTTGTTGAATTTGCTGTTATTTTTCAATGTTGAGGTTGTTGTTGAATTTGTAGGTATTTTTCATTGTTGATGTTGTTGCTGAATTTGTTGCTGTTTTTCAATGTTGAGTTTGTTGAATTTGTTGGTGATTTTCAATGTTGAGTTTGTTGTTGAATTTGTTGGAGACTTTGAATATTGAGGTTGTTATTGAATTTGTTGGCGTCATTCAATGTTGAGGCTGTTGTTGAATTTCTTGGTGTTATCAATGTTTTTATTGAACTTTTTCTCTTTTAAATGTTGAGGTTGTTGTTGAATTTGCTGTTTTTTTCAATGTTGAGGTTGTTGTTGAATTTGTAGGTATTTTTCATTGTTGATGTTGTTGCTGAATTTGTTGCTGTTTTTCAATGTTGAGTTTGTTGAATTTGTTGGTGATTTTCAATGTTGAGTTTGTTGTTGAATTTGTTGGAGACTTTCAATATTGAGGTTGTTATTGAATTTGTTGGCGTCATTCAATGTTGAGGCTGTTGTTGAATTTCTTGGTGTTATCAATGTTTTTATTGAACTTTTTCTCTTTTAAATGTTGAGGTTGTTGTTGAATTTGCTGTTATTTTTCAATGTTGAGGTTGCTGTTGAATTTGTAGGTATTTTTCATTCTTGATGTTGTTGCTGAATTTGTTCCTGTTTTTCAATGTTGAGGTTGTTGAATTTGTTGGTGTTTTTCAATGTTGAGGTTATTGAATTTGTTGGCGTTTTTCAATTGTTGAGGTTGTTGTTGAATTTGTTGGTGATTTTCAATGTTGATGTTGATGTTGAATTTGTTCATGTTATCAATGTTATTTTTTGAACTTTTTTGTATTTTTCAATGTTGAGGTTGTTGTTGAATTTGTTGGTGTTATCAATGTTATTATTTGAACTTTTTTGTATTTTTCAATATTGAGGTTGTTGTTGAATTTGTTGGCATTTTTCAATGTTGAGGTTGTTGTTGAATTTGTTGGTGATATTCAATATTGAGGTTGTTATTAAATTTGTTGCCATATTTCAATGTTGAGGTTGTTGTTGAATTTCTTGGTGTTATCAGTGTTTTTATTGAATTTATTCTCTTCTTTATAAAATTATGGTTGTTGTTGAATTTGTTGGTGATTTTCAATTTTGAGCTTGTTGTTGAATTTTTAGGTTTTTATTAATATTGAGGTTGTTGTTGAATTTGTTGGTCTTTTTCATTGTTGAGGTTGTTGTTGAATTTGTTGGTGCTATCAATGTTTTATGTTGATCTTGTTTGTATTTTTAAAAGACAGGGTTGATGTTGAATTTGTTGGTGTTTTACAATGTTGAGGTTGTTCAATTTGTTGGTGTTTTTCAATGTTGAGCTTCTTGTTGAATTTTTTGCTTTTTTTCAACGTTGAGGTTTTTGTTGAAATTGTTGGTGTTTTTCAATGTTCAGGTTGTTGTTGAATTTGTTGTTGATTTTCAATATTGAGTTTGTTGTTGAATTTGATGGTTAAATCAATGTCATTTTTTTAACTTTTCTGTATTTTTCAATGTCGAGGTTGTTCTTGAATTTGTTGGTCTTATTAATGTTATTTTTTGAACTTATTTGTATTTTTCAATGTTGAGGATGTTGTTGAAGTTGTTGGTGTTATCAATGTTTTTTTGAACTTTTTCTCTTTTAAAAGTTGGGGTTGTTGTTGAATTTGTTGATGATTTTCAATACTGAGGTTGTTGTTGAATTTGTTGGTGCTTTTCAATGTTGAGATTGTTGTTGAATTTGCTGCTGATTTTCAATGTTGAGGTTGTTGTTGAATGTGTTGGTGATTTTCATTATTGAGATTGTTGTTGAATTTGTTGGTGATTTTCAATGTTGAGGTTATTGTTGAATTTGTTGTTGATTTTCAATATTGAGTTTGTTGTTGAATTTGTTGATGTTATCAATGTTATTTTTTGAACTTTTTTCAATTTTTCAATGTTGAGGTTGTTGTTGAATTTGTTGTTGTTATCAATGTTTTTTATGAACTTTTTATCTTCTTTTAAAAGCTGAGGTTGTTGTTGAATTTGTTGGTATTTTTCAATGTTGCGGTTGTTGTTGAATTATTTGGTGTTTTTCATTGTTGAGGTTGTTGAAGTTGTTGGTGTTTTTCAATGTTGAAGTTGTTGTTGAATTTGTTGGTGTTATCAATGTTTTTTGTTGAACTTGTTTGTATTTTTAAAAGTTAAGGTTGTTGTTGAATTTGTTGTTGTTTTGCAATGTTGAGGTTGTTCAATTTGTTGGTGTTTTTCAATGTTGAGCTTGTTGTTCAATTTTTTGTTTTTTTTCAACGTTGAGGTTGTTGTTGAATTTGTTGGTGTTTTTCAATGCTGAGGTTGTTGTTGAATTTGTAGTTGATTTTGAATATTGAGTTTGTTGTTGACTTTGATGGTTTAATCAATGTTATTTTTTTAACTTTTCTGTATTATTCAATGTCGAGGTTGTTGTTGAATTTGTTGGTCTTAACAATGTTATTTTTTGAACTTATTTGTATTTTTCAATGTTGAGGATGTTGTTGAATTTGTTGGTGTTATCAATGTTTTTTTGAACTTTTGCTCTTCTTTTAAAAGTTGAGGTTGTTGTTGAATTTGTTGGTATTTTTCAATGTTGCGGTTGTTGAATTTTTTGGTGTTTTCCATTGTTGAGGTTGTTGAAGTTGTTGGTGTTTTTTAATGCTGAGGTTGTTGTTGAATTTGATGTTGTTTTTCATTGTTGAGATTGTTGTTGAAATTGTTGGTGTTTTTCAATGTTGCGGTTTTTGTTGAATTTTTTGGTATTTTGCATTGTAGAGGTTGTATTTGAATTTGTTGTTTTTTTTCAATGTTGTGGTTGTTGTTGAGTGTGTGGGTGATTTTCAATATAGAGGTTCTAATTGAATTTTTTCGTTTTTTTCATTGTAGAGGTTGTAGTTGAATTTGATGTTATTTTTCAATATTGACGTTGTGAATTTGTTGTTGATTTTCAATGTTGAGGTTGTTGTAGAATTTGTTGGTGCTTTTAAATTTTGAGATTCTTGTTGAATTTGTTGCTGATTTTGAATGTTGAGGTTGTTGTTGAACTTGTCGTTTATTTCAATAATGAGGTTGTTGTTGAATTTGTTGGTGATTTTCAATATTGAGGTTGTTGTTGAATTTATTGGTGTTATTAATGTAAATTATTGAACTTATTTGTATTTTTGAAAGTTGAGATTTTTGTTGAATTAATTGGTGTTTTTCAATGTTGAGGTTGTTGTTCAATTTGTTGGTGTTTTTCAAGTTTGAGGTTGTTGTTGAATTTGTTGGTGTTATCAATGTTTTTTTTGAACTTTTTCTCTTTTTTATAAGTTGAGGTTGTTGTTGAATTTGTTGGAGTTTTTCAATGTTGAATTTGTAGTTGAATTTGTTGGTGATTTTCAATGTTGAGGTTGTTGTTGAATTTGTTTTTGAATGTCAATATAAACTTTGTTTGCTCAATTTGTTGGTTTTATCAATGTTATTTTTAGATCTTTTTTGTATTTTTCAATGTCGAGATTGTTGTTGAATTTGTTGGTGTTTTTCAATTCTGAGGTTGTTGAATTTGTTGCTGTTATTCATTGATCAGGTTGTTGTTGAATTTGTTACTGTTTTTCAATGTTGAGGTTGCTGTTGAATTTGTTGGTGTTAACAATGTTTTTTTTGAACTTTTTCTCTTCCTTTAAAAGTTGAGGGTGTTGTTGAATTAGTTGCTGATTTTCAATGTTGAGGATGTTGTTGGACTTGTTGGTGTTATCAATGTTATTTTTTGAACTTTTTTGTATTTTTCAATGTTGAGGTTCTTGTTGAATTTGTTGTTATTTGTCAATCTTGAGGTTGTTGTTGAATTTGTTGGTATTTTTCATTGTTGATGTTGTTGCTGAATTTGTTGCTGTTTATCAATGTTGAGTTTGTTGAATTTGTTGGTGATATTCAATTTTGATGTTGTTGAATTTGTTGGTGATTTTCAATGTTGATGTTGTTGAATTTGTTGATGATTTTCAATACTGATGTTGTTGAATTTGTTGGTGAATTTCAATGTTAACTTTGTTGTTGAATTTGTTGGAATCTTTCAATATTGAGGTTGTTATTTAATTTGTTGGTGTCTTTCACTGTTCAGGCTGTTGTTGAATTTCTTGGTGTTATCAATGTTTTTATTGAAGTTTTTCTCTTCTTTTAAAAGTTGAGGTTGTTGTTGAATTTGTTGGTATTTTGCAATGATGAGGTTGTTGAATTTGTTGGTGTTTTTCAATGTTGAGGTTGTTGAATTTGTTGGTGTTATTCAATGTTGAGGTTGTTGAATTTGTTGGCGTTTTTCAATGTTGAGGTTGTTGATGAATTTGTTGGTGTTATCAATGTTATTATTTGAACTTTTTTGTATTTTTCAATATTGAGGTTGTTGTTGAATTTGTTGGCGTTTTTCAATGTTGAGGTTGTTGTTGAATTTGTTGGTGATAATCAATATTGATGTTGTTGAATTTATTCGTGATTTTCAATGTTGAGGATGTTGTTGAATTTGTTGGTGTCTATCAATATTGAGGTTGCTATTGAATTTGTTGGCGTCTTTCAATATTGAGGTTGTTGTTGAATTTCTTGGTGTTATCAATGTTTTTATTGAACGTTTTCTGTTCTTTAAAAGTTGAGGTTGTTGTTGAATTTTGTTGGTGATTTTCAATTTTGAGCTTGATGTTGAATTTGTAGGTTTTTTTGAATGTTGAGGTTGTTGTTGAATTTGTTGGTCTTTTTCATTGTTGAGTTTGATGTTGAATTTGTTGGTGTTATTAATGTTTTTTGTTGAACTTGTTTGTATTTTTAAAAGTTAAGGTTGTTGTTGAATTTGTTGGTGTTTTGCAATGTTGAGGTTGTTCAATTTGTTGGCGTTCTTCAATGTTGAGCTTGTTGTTGAATTTTTTGTTTTTTTTCAACGTTGAGGTTTTGTTGAATTTGTTGTTGATTTTCAATATTGAGTTTGTTGTTGAATTTGATGGTTTAATCAATGTTATTTTTTTGACTTTTCTGTATTTATCAATGTCGAGGTTGTTCTTGAATTTGTTGGTCTTATCAATGTTATTTTTTGAACTTATTTGTATTTTTCAATGTTGAGGATGTTGTTGAATTTGTTGGTATTTTTCATTGTCGCGGTTGTTGAATTTTTTGGTGTTTATCATTGTTGAGGTTGTTGTTGAAGTTGTTGGTGTTTTTCAATGTTGAGGTTGTTGTTGAATTTGTTGGTGTTATCAATGTACTTCTTCGAACTATTTTGTACTTTTAAATGTTGAGGTTGATGTTGAATTTGTTGGTGATTCTCAATATTGAGGTTGTTCTTGAATTTGTTGGTGTTTTTCAATGGTGAGATTGTTGTTGAATTTGTTGATATTTTTCAATGTTGAGGTTGTTGTTGAATTTGTAGGTATTTTTCATTGTTGATGTTGTTGCTGAATTTGTTGCTGTATTTCAATGTTGAGTTTGTTGAATTTGTTGGTGATTTTCAATGTTGAGTTTGTTGTTGAATTTGTTGGAGTCTTTCAATATTGAGGTTGTTATTGAATTAGTTGGCGTCATTCAATGTTGAGGCTGTTGTTGAATTTCTTGGTGTTATCAATGTTTTTATTGAACTTTTTCTCTTTTAAATGTTGAGGTTGTTGTTGAATTTGTTGGTATTTTTCAATGTTGAGGTTGTTGAATTTGTTGCTGTTTTTCAATGTTGAGGTTGTTGAATTTGTTGCTGTTTTTCAATGTTGAGGTTGTTGAATTTGTTGCTGTTTTTCAATGTTGAGGTTGTTGAATTTGTTGGTTTTATCAATGTTTTTTAGAAAATTTTCTCTTCTTTTAAAACTTGAGGTTGTTGTTCAATTTGTTGGTGTTTTTCAAGTTGAGGTTGTTGTCAAGTTTGTTAGCGTTATTCAATGTTGAGGTTGTTGTTGAATTTGTTTTCGTTTTTCAATGTTGAGGTTGTTGTAGAATTTGTTGGTGATTTTCAAGATTGAGTTTGTTGTTTAATTTGTTGGTGTTATCAATGTATTTTAAAACTTTTTTGTACTTTTAAAAGTTGAGGTTGTTGTGGAATTTGTTGGTGTTTTTCAATGTTGATGTTGTTGTAGAATTTGTTGGTGATTTTCAAGATTGAGTTTGTTGTTGAATTCGCAGGTGTTATCAATGCTATTTTTTGAACTTTTTGTATTTTTCAATGTTGACGTTGTTGTTGAATTTGTTGGTGTTATCAATGTTATTTTTTGAACTTTTTTGTATTATTTAATGTTGAGGTTGTTGTTTAATTTGTTGTTGTTATCCATGTTTTTCTTGAACTTTTTCTCTTCTTTTAAAAGTTGAGGTTGCTGTTGAATTTGTTGGTATTTATCAATGTTGCGGTTGTTGAATTTTTTGGTGTATTTCAATGTTGCGGTTTTTGTTGAATTTGTTGGTGATTTTCAATATTGTGGTTCATGTTGAATTTTTGATGTTTTTCAATGTTGAGGTTGTTGTTGAATTTGTTGATGATTTTCAATATTGAAGTTGTTGAATTCGTTGGTCATTTTAAATGTTGAGGTTGTTGTTGAATTTGCTGGTGTCTTTCAATATTGAGGTTTGTTGTTGAATATGTTGCTGTTCTTCAATGCTGAGGTTGTTGAATTTGATGGTGTTTTTCATTGTTGTGGTTGTTGTTGAATTTGTTTCTGTTTTTCAATGTTGAGGTTGTTGTTGAATTTGTTGGTGTTATCAATGTTATTAGTTGAACTTTTTTGTATTTTTCAATATTGAGGTTGTTGAATTTGTTGCTGATTTTCAATATTGATGTTGTTTGAATTTGTTGGTGATTTTCAATGTTGAGGTTGTTATTGAATTTGTTGGCGTCGTTCAATGTTGAGGCTGTTGTTGAAATTCTTGGTGTTATCAATCTGTTTTTATAACTTTTTTTCTTCTTTTAAAACTTGAGGTTGTTGTTGAATTTGTTGGTTTTTATCAATGTTGAGCTTGTTGTTGAAATTGTTAGTTTTTTTCAATGTTGAGGTTGTTTTTGAATTTGTTGGTGTTTTTCAATTTGGAGGTTGATGTTGAATTTGTTGGTGATTTTCAATATCGAGGTTGTTGTTGAATTTGTTTGCGTTTTTCCATGTTGAGATTGTTGTTGAATTTGTTGCTGATTTTCAATGTTGAGGTCGTTGTTGAACTTGTTTGTGTCTTTCAATATTGAGGTTGTTGTTGAATTTGTTGGTAGTTTTCAATGTTGAGGTTGTTGAATTTGTTGGTTTTTTTCAATGTTGAGGTTGTTGAATTTGTTGGTGTTTTTCAATGTTGAGATTGTTGAATTTGTTGGTGTTTTTCAATGTTGAGGTTGTTTAATTTGTTGGTGTTTTTCAATGTTGAGGTTGTTGATGAATTTGTTGGTGATTTTCAATGTTGAAGTTCTGTTGAATTTGTTGGTGTTATCAATGTTATTTTTGAACTTTTTTGTATTTTTCAATGTTCAGGCTGTTGTTGAATTTGTTGGTGTTATTCAATATTGATGTTGTTGATTTTGTTGGTGATTGTTAATGTTGAGGTTGTTGTTTAATTTGTTGGTGTCTTTCAATATTGAGGTGGTTATTGAATTTGTTGGCGTCTTTCAATGTTGAGGCAGTTGCTGAATTTCATGGTGTTATCAATGTTTTTATTGAACTTTTTCTCTTCTTTATAAAGTTGAGGTTGTTCTTGAATTTGTTGGTGTTTTTCAATGTTGAGCTTGTTGTTGAATTTGTAGGTTCTTTTCAATTTTGAGGTTGTTGTTGAATTTGTTGGTGTTTTTCAATGTTGAGGTTGATGTTGAATTTGTTCGTGATTTTTTGTTGGTGATTTTCAATATTGATGTTGTATTTGAATTTGTTGGCGTTTTTTAATTTGAGATTGTTGATGAATTTGTTGCTGATTTTCAATGTTGAGGTCGTTGTTGAATTTGTTGGCGTTATCAATGTTTTTTTTGAACTTTTTCTCTTCTTTCAAAAGTTGAGGTTGTTGTTGAATTTGTTGCTGATTTTCAATGTTGAGGTTGTTGTTGAACTTGTTGGTGTTATCAAAATTATTTTTTGAACTTTTTTGAATTTTTCAACGTTGAGGTTGTTGTTGAATTTGTTGTTATTTTTCAATGTTGAGGTTGTTGTTGAATTGTAGTTATTTTTCATTGTTGATGTTGTTGCTGAATTTGTTGCTGTTTTTCAACGTTGAGTTTGTTGAATTTGTTGGTGATTTTCAATGTTGAGTTTGTTGTTGAATTTGTTGGAGTCTTTCAATATTGAGGTTGTTATTGAATTTGCTTGCGCCATTCAATGTTGAGTCTGATGTTGAATTTCTTGGTGTTATCAATGTTTTTATTGAACTTTTTCTCTTTTAAATGTTGAGGTTGTTGTTGAATTTGTTTGTATTTTTCAATGTTGAGGTTGTTGAATTTGTTGCTGTTTTTCAATGTTGAGGTTGTTGAATTTGTTGCTGTTTTTCAATGTTGAGGTTGTTGAATTTGTTGGCGATTTTCAATGTTGAGGTTGTTGTTGAATTTGTTGGTGATTTTCAATGTTGAGGTTGATGTTGAATTTGTTCGTGTTATCAATGTTATTTTTTGAACTTTTTTGTATTTTTCAATGTTGAGGTTGTTTGATGAATTTGTTGGTGTTATCAATGTTATTATTTGAACTTTTTTGTATTTTTCAATATTGAGGTTGTTGTTGAATTTGTTGGTGATATTCAATATTGAGGTTGTTGTTAAATTTGTTGCCGCCTTTCAATGTTGAGATTGTTGTTCAATTTCTAGGTGTTATCAATGTTTTTATTGAACTTATTCTCTTCTTTATAAAATTATGGTTGTTGTTGAATTTGTTGGTGATTTTCAATTTTGAGCTGGTTGTTGAATTTTTAGGTTCTTATTAATATTGAGGTTGTTGTTGAATTTGTTGGCCTTTTACATTGTTGAGGTTGTTGTTGAATTTGTTGGTGCTATCATTGTTTTTTGTTGAACTTGTTTGTATTTTTAAAAGACATGGTTGATGTTGAATTTGTTGGTGTTTTACAATGTTTAGGTTTTTCAATTTGTTGATGATTTTCAATGTTGAGCTTCTTGTTGAATTTTTTGGTTTTTTTCAATGTTGAGGTTTTTGTTGAATTTGTTGGTGTTTTTCAATGTTCAGGTTGTTGTTGATTTTGTTCTTGATTTTCAATATTGAGTTTGTTGTTGAATTTGATGGTTTAATCAATGTCATTTTTTTAACTTTTCTGTATTTTTCAATGTCGAGGTTGCTCTTGAATTTGTTGGTCTTATCAATGTTATGTTTTGAACTTATTTGTATTTTTCAATGTTGAGGATGTTGTTCAATTTGTTGGTGTTATCAATGTTTTTTTGAACTTTTTCTCTTTTAAAAGTTGAGCTTGTTGTTGAATTTGTTGGTGCTTTTCAATGTTGAGATTGTTGTTGAATTAGCTGCTGATTTTTAATGTTGAGGTTGTTGTTGAATGTGTTGGTGATTTTCGTTATTGAGATTGTTGTTGAATTTGTTGGTGATTTTCAATGTTGAGGTTGTTGTTGAATTTGTTGTTGATTTTCAATATTGAGTTTGTTGTTGAATTTTTTGATGTTATCAATGTTATTTTTTGAACTTTTTTCTATTTTTCAATGTTGAGGTTGTTGTTGAATTTGTTGTTGTTATCAATGTTTTTTATGAACTTTTTATCTTCTTTTAAAAGCTGTGGTTGTTGTTGAATTTGTTGGCATTTTTCAATGTTGCGGTTGTTGTTGAATTATTTGGTGTTTTTCATTGTTGAGGTTGTTGAAGTTGTTGGTGTTTTTCAATGTTGAAGTTGTTGTTGAATTTGTTGGTGTTATCAATGTTTTTTGTTGAACTTGTTTGTATTTTTAAAAGTTAAGGTTGTTGTTGAATTTGTTGGTGTTTTGCAATGTTGAGGTTGTTCAATTTGTTGGTGTTTTTCAATGTTGAGCTTGTTGTTTAATTTTTTGTTTTTTTTCAACTTTGAAGTTGTTGTTGAATTTGGTGGTCTTTTTCAGTGCTGAGGTTGCTGTTGAATTTGTAGTTGATTTTGAATATTGAGTTTGTTGTTGAATTTGATGGTTTAATCAATGTTCTTTTTTTAACTTTTCTGAATTATTCAATGTCGAGGTTGTTGTTGAATTTGTTGGTCTTAACAATGTTATTTTTTGAACTTATTTGTATTTTTCAATGTTGAGGATGTTGTTGAATTTGTTGGTGTTATCAATGTTTTTTAGAACTTTTAAAAGTTGAGGTTGTTGTTGAATTTGTTGGTATTTTTCAATGTTGCGGTTGTTGAATTTTTTGGTATTTTTCATTGATGAGGTTGTTGAAGTTGTTGGTGTTCTTTAATGTTGTTGTTGAATTTGATGGTGTTTTTCATTGTTGAGATTGTTGTTGAATTTGTTGGTGTTTTTCAATGTTGTGGTTGTTGTTGAATTTGTGGGTGATTTTCAATATAAAGGTTCTAACTGAATTTTTTCGTTTTTTTCATTGTAGAGGTTGTAGTTGAATTTGTTGGTATTTTTCAATGCTGAGGTTGTTGTTGAATTTGTTGGTGTTTTTCAATATTGAAGTTGTTGAATTTGTTGGTGATTTTCAATGTTGAGGTTGTTGTAGAATTTTTTGGTGTTATCAATGTTTGTTTTCAACTTTTTCTCTTCTTTTAAAAGTTGAGGTTGTTGTTGAATTTGTAGGTGTTTTTAAATTTTGAGATTCTTGTTGAATTTGTTGCTTATCTTCCATGTTGAGGTTGTTGTTGAATTTGTTGGTTATTTTCAATATTGAGGTTGTTGTTGAATTTGTTGGTGTTATCAATGTAAATTTTTGAACTTATTTGTATTTTTGAAAGTTGAGATTGTTGCTGAATTAGTTGGTGTTTTTCAATGTTGAGGTTGTTGTTGAATTTGTTGGTGTTTTTGATTTTTGACGTTCTGGTTGAATTTGATGGTGATTTTCAATGTTGAGGCTGTTGAATTTGTTGGTGATTTTCAATGTTGAGGTTACTGTTGAACTTGTTGGTCTCTTTCAATATTGAGGTTGTTGTTGAATTTGTTGGTGTTTTTCAATGTTGAAGTTGTTGTTGAATTTGTTGGTGTTATCAATGTTTTTTTTGAACTTTTTCTCTTCTATTATAAGTTGATTTTGTTGTAGAATTTGTTGGAGTTTTTCAATGTTGAATTTGTAGTTGAATTTGTTGGTGATTTTCAATGTTGAAGTTGTTGTTGAATTTGTTTTTGATTGTCAATATAAACTTTGTTTGCCCAATTTGTTGGTGTTATCAATGTTATTTTTTGATCTTTTTTGTATTTTTCAATGTAGAGGTTGTTGTTGAATTTGTTACTGTTTTTCAATGTTGAGGTTGCTGTTGAATTTGTTGGTGTTAACAACGTTTTTTTTGATTTTTTTCCCTTCTTTTAAAAGTTGAGGGTGTTGTTGAATTAGTTGCTGACTTTCAATGTTGAGGATGTTGTTGAACTTGTTGGTGTTATCAATGTTATTTTTTGAACTTTTTTGTATTTTTCAATGTTGAGGTTCTTGTTGAATTTGTTGTTATTTTTCAATCTTGAGGTTGTTGTTGAATTTGTTGGTATTTTTCATTGTTGATGTTGTTGCTGAATTTGTTGCTGTTTATCAATGTTGAGTTTGTTGAATTTGTTGGTGATATTCAATTTTGATGTTGTTGAATTTGATGGTGATATTCAATTTTGATGTTGTTGAATTTGTTGGTGATATTCAATTTTGATGTTGTTGAATTTGTTGCTGAATTTCAATGTTAACTTTGTTGTTGAATTTGTTGGAATCTTTCAAATTTGAGGTTGTTATTGAATTTGTTGGTGTCTTTCAATGTTCAGGCTGTTGTTGAATTTCTTGGTGTTATCAATGTATTTATTGATGTTTTTCTCTTCTTCTAAAGTTGAGGTTGTTGTTGAATTTGTTGGTATTTTGCAATGTTGAGGTTGTTGAATTTGTTGGTGTTTTTCAATGTTGAGGTTGATTTTGAATTTGTTCGTGATTTTTTGTTGGTGATTTTCAATATTGATGTTGTATTTGAATTTGTTGGCGTTTTTCAACTTGAGATTGTTGTTGAATTTGTTGCTGATTTTCAATGTTGAGGTCGTTGTTGAATTTGTTGGCATTATCAATGTTTTTTTTGAACTTTTTCTCTTCTTTCAAAAGTTGAGTTTGTTGTTGAATTTGTTGCTGATTTTCAATGTTGAGGTTATTGTTGAACTTGTTGGTGTTATCAAAATTATTTTTTGAACTTTTTTGAATTTTTCAATTTTGAGGTTGTTGTTGAATTTGTTGTTATTTTTCAATGTTGAGGTTGTTGTTGAATTTGATGGTTTAATCAAAGTTATTTTTTTAATTTTTCTGTATTTTTCAATGTCGAGGTTGTTCTTGAATTTGTTGGTCTTATCAATGTTATTTTTTGAACTTATTTGTATTTTTCAATGTTGAGGATGTTGTTGAATTTGTTGGTGTTATCAATGTTTTTTTTGTGAACTTTTTTGTATTTTTCAATGTAGAGGTTGTTGTTGAATTTGTTGGTGTTATCAATGTCTTCTTTGAACTATTTTGTACTTTTAAATGTTGAGGTTGTTTTTGAATTTGTTGCTGATTTTCAATGTTGAGGATGTTGTTGAATTTGTTGGTGATTTTCAGTATTGAGGTTGTTGTTGAATTTGTTGGTTATTTTCGATGTTGAGGTTGTTGTTGAGTTTGTTATTGATTTTCAAAATTGAGTTTGTTGTTGAATTTGTTGGTGTTATCAATGTTTTTTTTGAACTTTTTGTGGTTTTCAATGTTTAGGTTGTTGTTGAATTTGTTGATTTTATCAATGTTATTTTTTGATCTTTTTTCTATTTTTCAATATTGTGGTTGTTGTTGAATTTGTTGGTGATTTTCAATGTTGAGTTTATTGTTGAATTTGTTGGTGTTATCAATGTTTATTTTCAAATTTTTCTCTTCTTTTAAAAGTTGAGGTAGTTGTTGAATTTGTTGGTGTTTTTCAATGTTGAGATTCTTGTTGAATTTGTTGCTTATTTTCAATGTTGAGGTTGTTGTTGAAATTGTTGGTTTATTTCAATGTTGAGGTTGTTGTTGAATTTGTTGGTGATTTTCAATATTGAGGTTGTTGTTGAATTTGTTGGTGTTTTTCATTGTTTACGTTCTGGTTGAATTTGTTGGTAATTTTCAATGTTGAGGCTGTTGTATTTGTTGGTGATTTTCAATGTTGACGTTATTGTTGAACTTGTTGGTCTCTTTCGATATTGAGGCTGTTGTTGAATTTGATGGTGTTTTTCAATGTTGAGGTTGTTTTTTGAATTTGTTGGTGTTTTTCAATGTTGAGGTTGTTGTTGAATTTGTTGGTGTTATCAATGTTTTTTGTGAACTTTTTCTCTTCTTTTAAAAGTTGAGGTTCTTGTTGGATTTGTTGTTGAATTTGTTGGTGATTTTCAATGTTGAGGTTGTTGTTGAATTTGTTTTTGATTTTCAACATAAAGTTTTTTTGCTGAATTTGTTGGTGTTATCAGTCTTATTTTTTGATCTTTTTTGTATTTTTCAATGTTGAGGTTGTTGTTGAATATGTTTGTTTTTTCAATGTTGACTTTCTTGTTGAATTTGTTGGTGATGTTCAATGTTGATGTTGTTGTTGAATTTGTTTTTGATTTTCAATATAAAGTTTGTTGCTGAATTGCTTGGTGCTTTCAATGTTATTTTTTTGAACTTTTTTATATTTATCAATGTTGAGGTTGTTGTTGAATTTGTTGGTGTTATTAAAGTGATTTTTTGAACTTTTTTGTATTTATCAATTTTGAGGTTGTTGTTGAATTTGTTGGTGTTATCAATGTTTTTTTGAACTTTTTCTCTTCTTTTAAAAGTTGAGGTTATTGTTGAATATGTTGGTATTTTTCAATGTTGCGGTTGTTGAATTATTTGGCGTTTGGCATTGTTGAGATTGTTGAAGTTGTTGGTGTTTCTCAATGTTTAGGTTGTTGTTGAATTTGTTGGTGTTTTTCATTGTTGAGGTTGTTGTTGAATTTGTTGGGGTTTTTCAATGTTGAGGATGTTCAATTTGTTGGTGATTTTCAATATTGTGGTTGTTGTTGAATTTTTTGGTTTTATCAATGTACTTTTTTGAATTTTTTCTCTTATTTTAAAAGTTGATGTTGTTGTTTAATTTGTTGGTGTTTTTCAATGTTGAGCTTGTTGTTGAATTTGTCGGCGATTCTCAAAGTTGAGGTTGTTGTTGAATTTATTGTTGATTTTCAATATTGAAGTTGTTGAATTTGTTGGTGATTTTCAATGTTGAGGTTGTTGTTGAATTTGTTGGTGTCTTTCTATATTGAGGTTGTTGTTGAATTTGTTGGTGTTTTTCAATGTTGAGGTTGTTGTTGAATTTGATGGTATCTTTCAATGTTGAGGTTGTTGTTGAATTTGTTGGTGTTATAAATGTTTTTTTGAACTTTTTCTCTTCTTTTAAAAGTTGAGGTTATTGTTGAATATGTTGGTATTTTTCAATGTTGCGGTTGTTGAATTATTTGGCGTTTGGCATTGTTGAGATTGTTGAAGTTGTTGGTGTTTCTCAATGTTTAGGTTGTTGTTGAATTTGTTGGTGTTTTTCATTGTTGAGGTTGTTGTTGAATTTGTTGGGGTTTTTCAATGTTGAGGATGTTCAATTTGTTGGTGATTTTCAATATTGTGGTTGTTGTTGAATTTGTTGGTTTTATCAATGTACTTTTTTGAATTTTTTCTCTTATTTTAAAAGTTGATGTTGTTGTTTAATTTGCTGGTGTTTTTCAATGTTGAGCTTGTTGTTGAATTTGTCGGCGATTCTCAAAGTTGAGGTTGTTGTTGAATTTATTGTTGATTTTCAATATTGAAGTTGTTGAATTTGTTGGTGATTTTCAATGTTGAGGTTGTTGTTGAATTTGTTGGAGTTTTTCAATGTTGAATTTGTTGTTGAATTTGTTGGTAATTTTCAATGTTGAGGCTGTTGTTTGATTTGTTTTTGATTTTCAATATAAAGTTTGTTCGCTGAATTTGTTGGTGTTATCAGTGTTATTTTTTGATCTTTTTTGTATTTTTCAATGTTGAGGTTGTTGTTCAGTTTGTTGGTGTTTTTCAAAGTTGAGGTTGTTGAATGTGTTGGTGTTATCAGTGTTATTTTTTGATCTTTTTTGTATTTTTCAATGTTGAGGTTGTTGTTGAATTTGTTACTGTTTTTCAATGTTGAGGTTGTTGTTGAATTTGGTATAGTTATCAATGTTTTTTTTGAACTTTTTCTCTTCTTTTACAAGTTGAGGTTGTTTTTGAATTTGTTGTTATTTTTCAGTGTTGAGGTTGTTGTTGAATTTGTTGGTATATTTCATTGTTGATGTTGTTGCTGAATTTGTTGCTGTTTTTCAATGTTGAGTTTGTTGAATTTGTTGGTGATTTTCAATTTTTATGTTGTTGAATTTATTAATGATTTTCAATGTTGAGGTTGCTGTTGAATTTGTTGGGGTCTTTCAATATTGAGGTTGTTATTGAATTTGTTGGTGTCTTTCAATGTTGAGGCTGTTGTTGAATTTCTTGGTGTTTTCAATGTTTTTCTTGAACTTTTTCTCTTCTTTTAAAAGTTGGGGTTGTTGTTGAATTTGTTGGTATTTCTCAATGTTGAGGTTGTTGACTTTGTTGGTGTTTTTCAATGCTCAGGTTGTAGAATTTGTAGGTGTATTTCAATGTTGACGTTGTTGAATTTGTTGTTGTTTTTCAATATTGAGTTTGTTCTTGAATTTGATGGTTTAATCAATGTTATTTTTTTAACTTTTCTGTATTTTTCAATGTCGAGGTTGTTCTTGAACTTGTTGGTCTTATCTATGTTATTTTTTGAAATTATTTGTATTTTTCAATGTTGAGGATGTTGTTGAATTTGTTGGTGTTATCAATGTTTTTTTTGAACTTTTTCTCTTCTTTTAAAAGTTGAGGTTGTTGTTCAATTTGTTGGTATTTTTCATTGTCGTGGTTGTTTAATTTTTTGGTGTTTTTGATTGTTCAGGTTGTTGTTGAAGTTGTTGGTTTTTTTCAATGTTGAGGTTGTTGCTGAATTTGTTGGTGTTATCAATGTTATTTTTTGAACTTTTCTGTATTTTTCAAAGTAGAGGTTGTTTTTGAATTTGTTGGTGTTATCAGTGTTCTTTTTTGAACTTTTTTTTACTTTTAAATGTTGAGGTTGATGTTGAATTTGTTGGTGATTTTCAATATTGATGTTGTTGAATTTGTTCGTGATTTTCAACGTTGAGGTTGTTGTTGAATTTGTTGGTGTCTTTCAATATTGAGTTTGTAATTGAATTTGTTGGCGTCTTTCAATGTTGAGGTTGTTGTTGAATTTCTTGGTGTAATCAATGTTTTTATTGAACTTTTTCTCTTCTTTATAAAGTTGAGGTTGTTGTTGAATTTGTTGGTGATATTCAATGTTGATCTTGTTGTTGAATTTGCTTTTTTTTTCAATGTTAAGGTTGTTGTTGAATTTGTTGGTGTTTTTCAATGTTGAGCTTGTTGTTGAATTTGTCGGCGATTCTCAAAGTTGAGGTTGTTGTTGAATTTATTGTTGATTTTCAATATTGAAGTTGTTGAATTTGTTGGTGATTTTCAATGTTGAGGTTGTTGTTGAATTTGTTGGTGTCTTTCTATATTGAGGTTGTTGTTGAATTTGTTGGTGTTTTTCAATGTTGAGGTTGTTGTTGAATTTGTTGGTGTTTTTCAATGTTGAGTTGGTTGTTGAATTTGTTGGTGTCTTTCAATGTTGAGGTTGTTGTTGAATTTGTTGGTGTTATCAATGTTTTTTTTGAACATTTTCTCATCTTTTAAAAGTTTAGGTTGTTGTTGAATTTGTTCGTGCTTTTCAATGTTGAGGCTCTTGTTGAATTTGTTGTTGATTTTCAATATATAGATTGTTGTTGATTTTTTTGGCGTTTTTCAATGTTGAGGTTCTTGTTGAATTTGTTGGTGATTTTCAATATTGATGTTGTTGAATTTGTTGGTGATTTTCAATGATGAGGTTGTTGTTGAATTTGTTGGTGTCTTTCAATATTGAGGTTGTTGTTGAGTTTGCTGATGTTTTTCAGTGTTGAGGTTGTTGTTGAATTTGTTGGTGTTATAAATGTTTTCTTTGAACTTTTTCTCTTCTTTTAAAAGTTGAGGTTGTTGTTGAATTTGTTCGTGCTTATCAATGTTGAGGTTGTTGTTGAATTTGTTTGTGATTTTCAATATTGAGCTTGTTGTTGAATTTGTTTGTGATTTTCAATGTTGAGGTTTTTGTCGAATTTGTTGGTGTCTTTCAATATTGAGGTTGTTGTTTTTATTTGTTGTTGATTTTCAATGTTGAGGTTGCTGTTGAATTTGATCGTGATTTTCAATATTGATGTTGTTGAATTTGTTGGTGATTTTCAATGTTGAGGTTGTTGTTCAATATGTTGGTGTCTTTCAATATTGAGGTTGTTGTTGAATTTGTTGGTGAATTTCAATGTTGAGGTTGTTGTTGAATTTGTTGGTGTTTTTCAATGTTGAGGTTGTTGTTGGATTTGTTGGTGTTATCAATGTTTCTTTTGAACTTTTTCTCTTCTTTTAAAAGTTGAGGTTGATGTTGAATTTGTTGGTGTTTTTCAATGTTGAACCTGTTGAATTTGTAGGTGTTTTTCAATGTTAAGGTTGTTGTAGAATTTTTTGGTGCTTTTCAATGTTGAGTTTGTTTTTGTATTTGTTGTTGATTTTCAATATTGTGTTTGTTGAAGAATTTGTTGGTGTTATCAAAGTAATTTTTTGAAATTCATTGTAGTTTTCAATGTTGAGCTTGTTGTTGAATTTCTTGGTATTTTTCAATGTTACGGATTTTGTTGAATTTTTTGGTGTTTTTCATTGTTCAGGTTGTTGTTGTTTTTCAATGTTGAGGTTGTTGTTGAATTTGTTGGTGATTTCCAATATTGAGGTTCTTGTTGAATTTGATGGCGTTTTTCAATGTTGAGGTTGTTGTTGGTTTTTTTGGTGTCTTTCAATATTGAGGTTGTTGTTGAATTTGTTGGTGTTATTCAATGTTGAGGTTGTGGTTTAATTTCCTGGTATTATCAATGTATTTTTTAGAACTTTTTCTCTTCTTTTAGAAGTTGAAGTTGTTGTTGATTTTCAATGTCGACCATGTTGTTGAATTTAATGGTCTTATCAATGTTATTTTTTGAGCTTTTTTGTATTTTTCATTGTGAAGGTTGTTGTTGAATTTGTTGTTGATTTTCAATATTGAAGTTGTTGAATTTGTTGGTGTTTTTCAATGTTAAATTGTTGTTGAAATTGTAAGCTTTGTCAATGTTGGGGTTGTTGTTGAATTTGTTGCTGTTTTTCAATGATGAGGTTTATGTTGAATTTGTTGGTGTTTTTCAATATTGAACTTGTTGTTAAATTCGTTGGCCTTTTTCAATGTTCAATTTGTTGTTGAATTTGTTGCTGATTTTCAATGTTGAGGTCGTTGTTGAATTTGTTGGTGTCTTTCAATATTGAGGTTGTTGTTGAATGTGTTGGTGTTTTACAATGTTGAGGTTGTTGTTGAATTTGTTGATGATTTTCAATATTGATGTTGTTGTTGACTTTGTTGATTTTATCAATGTTATTTTGTGAACTTTTTTTTTCAATGTTGAGGTTGTTGTTGAATTTGTTGGTATTTTTCAATGTTGCGGTTTTTGTTGAATCTTTTGGTGCTTTTCATTGTTGAGGTTGTTGGTGTTTTTCAATGTTGAGGTTGTTGTTGAATTTGTTGGTGTACTTCATTTTTGAGGTTGTTGTTGAATTTGTTGGTGATTTTCAATGTTGAGGTTGTTATTGAATTTGTTGGTGATTTTCAATGTTGAGGTTGTTGTTGAATTTGTTGGTATACTTCATTTTTGAGGTTGTTGTTGAATTTGTTGGTGATTTTCAATGTTGAGGTTGTTATTGAATTTGTTGGTGATTTTCAATGTTGAGGTTGTTGTCGAATTTGTTGGTGTCTTTCAATGTTGAAGTTGCTGTTGAATTTGTTGGTGTTATAAATGATATTTTTTGAACTTTTTTGTATTTTTCAATGTTGAGGTTGTTGTTGAATTTGTTGGTGTCTTTCAATATTGAGGTTGCTGTTGAATTTGTTGGTGTATTTCAATATTGAAATTGTTGTTGAATTTGTTGGCGTTTTTCAATATTGAGTTTGTTGTTGAATTTGTTGGTGTTATCAATGTTTTTTTTCACCTTTTTCTCTTCTTTTGAAAGTTGAGGTTGTTGTTGAATTTGTTTTCGTTCTTCAATGTTGGGGTTGTTGTTGAATTTGTTTGTGTCTTTCGATATTGAAGTTGTTGTTGAATTTTTTGGTCTATTTCAATGTTGAGGTTGTTGTTGAATTTGTTGGTGTTATTAATGTTTTTTTTGAACTTTTTCTCTTCATTTAAAAGTCGAGGTTGTTGTTGAATTTGTTGGTGTTTTTCATTGTTGAGGCTTTTGTTGAATTTGCAGGTTTTATTTAATGTTGAGGTTGTTGTTGGATTTGTTGGTGCTTTTCAATGTTGAGGTTGTTGTTGTATTTCTTCTTGATTTTCTATATTGAGTTTGTTGTTGAATTTGTTGGTGTTATCAATGTTATATTTTGAAATTTTTTGTAGTTTTCAATGTTGAGCTTGATGAATATGTTGCTGATTTTCAATGTTGATGTCATTGTTGAACTTGTTGGTGTCTTTCAATCCTGAGGTTGTTGTTGAATTTGTTGGTGTTTTTCAAGGTTGAGGTTGTTGTTGAATTTGTTGGTGATTTTCATTGTTGAGGTTGTTGTTGAATTTGTTGGTGATTTTCAATGTTGATGTTATTGAATTTCTTGGTGTTTTTCAATTTTGAGGCTGTTGAATTTGTTGGTGTTTATCAATGTTGAGGTTGTTGTTGAATTTGTTGGTGATTTTCAACATTGAATTTGTTTTTTAATTTGTTGGTGTTATCGATGTTATTTTTTGAACTTTTATGTATTTTTCAATGTTGAGGTTGTTGGTGAATTTGTTGTAGTTTTTCACTGTTGATGTTGTTGTTGAATTTGTTGGTGTTTTTTATTGTTGTGGTTGTGGTTCAATTTGTTGCTGATTTTCAATATTGAGGTTGTTGAATTAGTTGGTGCTTATCAATGTTGAGATTGTTGCTGAACTTGTTGGTGTCTTTCAATATTGAGGTTGTTGTTGAATTTGTTGGTGTATTTCAATATTGAAATTGTTGTTGAATTTGATGGCGTTTTTCAATATTGAGTTTGTTGTTGAATTTGTTGGTGTTATCAATGTTTTTTTTCACCTTTTTCTCTTCTTTTGAAAGTTGAGGTTGTTGTTGAATTTGTTTTCGTTCTTCAATGTTGGGGTTGTTGTCGAATTTGTTGGTGTCTTTCAATATTGAGGTTGTTGTTGAATTTGTTGGTGTTTTTCAATGTTGAAATTGCTGTTGAATTTGTTTGTGTTATCAATGTTATTTTTTGAACTTTTTTGTAATTTTGAAAGTTGAGATTCTTGTTGAATTTGTTGGGTTTTTTCAATGTTGAGTTTGTTGTTGAAGTTGTTGGTGTTTCTCAATGTTCAGGTTGTTGTTGAATTTGTTGGTGTTTTTCAATGTTGAGGATGATGTTGAATTTGTTGGTGATTTTCAATATTGGGGTGGTTGTTGAAATTGTTGGTTTTATCAAAGTTCTTTTTGAACTTTTGTGTACTTTTAAATGTTGAGGTTGTTGGTGAATTTGTTGTAGTTTTTCAATGTTGATGTTGTTGTTGAATTTGTTAGTGTTTTTTATTGTTGTGGTTGTGGTTGAATTTGTTGGTGATTTTCAATATTGAGGTTGTTGAATTAGTTGGTGATTATCAATGTTGAGATTGTTGTTGAACTTGCTGGTGTCTTTCAATATTGAGGTTGTTGTTGAATTTGTTGGTGTATTTCAATATTGAAATTGTTGTTGAATTTGTTGGCGTTTTTCAATATTGAGTTTGTTGTTGAATTTGTTGGTGTTATCAATTTTTTTTTTCACCTTTTTCTCTTCTTTTGAAAGTTGAGGTTGTTGTTGAATTTGTTTTCGTTCTTCAATGTTGGGGTTGTTGTTGAATTTGTTTGTGATTCGATTTTGAAGTTGTTGTTGAATTTTTTGGTCTTTTTCAATGTTGAGGTTGTTGTTGAATTTATTGGTGTTATTAATGTTTTTTTTGAACTTTTTCTCTTCATTTAAAAGTCGAGGTTGTTGTTGAATTTGTTGGTGTTTTTCATTGTTGAGGCTTTTGCTGAATTTGCAGGTTTTATTTAATGTTGAGGTTGTTGTTGGATTTGTTGGTGCTTTTCAATGTTGAGGTTGTTGTTGTATTTCTTCTTGATTTTCTATATTGAGTTTGTTGTTGAATTTGTTGGTGTTATCAATGTTATATTTTGAAATTTTTTGTAGTTTTCAATGTTGAGCTTGATGAATATGTTGCTGATTTTCAATGTTGATGTCGTTGTTGAACTTGTGGGTGTCTTTCAATCCTGAGGCTGTTGTTGAATTTGTTGGTGTTTTTCAAGGTTGAGGTTGTTGTTGAATTTGTTGGTGATTTTCATTGTTGAGGTTGTTGTTGAATTTGTTGGTGATTTTCAGTGTTGAGGTTGTTGAATTTCTTGGTGTTTTTCAATGTTGAGGCTGTTGAATTTGTTGGTGTTTTTCAATGTTGAGGTTGTTGTTGAATTTGTTGGTGATTTTCAACATTGAATTTGTTTTTGAATTTGTTGGTGTTATCGATGTTATTTTTTGAACTTTTATGTATTTTTCAATGTTGAGGTTGTTGGTGAATTTGTTGTAGTTTTTCACTGTTGATGTTGTTGTTGAATTTGTTGGTGTTTTTTATTGTTTTGGTTGTGGTTCAATTTGTTGCTGATTTTCAATATTGAGGTTGTTGAATTAGTTGGTGCTTATCAATGTTGAGATTGTTGCTGAACTTGTTGGTGTCTTTCAATATTGAGGTTGTTATTGAATTTGTTGGTGTTTTTCAATATTGAAATTGTTGTTGAATTTGTTGGCGTTTTTCAATATTGAGTTTGTTGTTGAATTTGTTGGTGTTATCAATGTATTTTTTTCTCCTTTTTCTCTTCTTTTGAAAGTTGAGGTTGTTGTTGAATTTGTTTTCGTTCTTCAATGTTGGGGTTGTTGTTGAATTTGTTTGTGTCTTTCGATATTGAAGTTGTTGTTGAATTTTTTGGTCTTTTTCAATGTTGAGGTTGTTGTTGAATTTGTTGGTGTTATCAATGTTTTATTTGAACTTTTTCTCTTCTTTTAAAAGTCGAGGTTGTTGTTGAATTTGTTGGTGTTTTTCATTGTTGAGGCTTTTGTTGAATTTGCAGGTTTTATTTAATGTTGAGGTTGTTGTTGGATTTGTTGTTGCTTTTCAATGTTGTGGTTGTTGTTGTATTTCTTCTTGATTTTCTATATTGAGTTTGTTGTTGAATTTGTTGGTGTTATCAATGTTATATTTTGTAATTTTTTGTAGTTTTCAATGTTGAGGTTGATGAATATGTTGCTGATTTTCAATGTTGATGTCGTTGTTGAACTTGTTGGTGTCTTTCAATCTTGAGGTTGTTGTTGAATTTGTTGGTGTTTTTCAAGGTTGAGGTTGTTGTTGAATTTGTTGGTGATTTTCATTGTTGAGGTTGTTGTTGAATTTGTTGGTGATTTTCAATGTTGAGGTTGTTGAATTTCTTGGTGTTTTTCAATGTTGAGGTTGTTAAATTTGTTGGTGTTTATCAATGTTGACGTTGTTTTTGAATTTGTTGGTGATTTTCAACATTGAATTTGTTTTTGAATTTGTTGGTGTTATCGATGTTATTTTTTGAACATTTATGTATTTTTCAATGTTGAGGTTGTTGTTGAATTTATTGGTGTTATCAACGTTAATTTTTGATTTTTTTTTTACTTTTTCAATATTGAGGTTGTTGTTGAATTTGTTGGTGTTTATCAATGTTTAGGTTGTTGTTGAATTGGTTGATGATTTTCAATATTGATGTTGTTGACTTTGTTGGTGATTTTCAATGTTGACGTTGTTGAATTTGTTGGTCTCTTTCAATATTGAAGTTGTTGTTGAATTTGTTGGCGTTTTTAAAGTTTGAGCTTCTGGTTGAATTTTTAGGTTTTTTTCAATGCTGAGGTTGTTGTTGAATTTGTTGGTGTTTTTCAATGTTGAGGTTGTTGTTGAATTTGATGTTGATTTTCAAAATTAAGTTTGTTGTTGAATGTGTTGGTGTTATCAATGTTCTTTTTTGAACTTTTTTGTACTTTCAAATGTTGAGGTTGTTGATGAATTTGTTTGATTTTTTTCAATGTTCAGGTTGTTGTTCAATTTGTTGGTGATTTTCAATATTGAAGATGTTGAATTTGTTGGTGATTTTCAATGTTGAGGTTGTTGTTGAGTTCGTTGGTCTCTTTCAATATTGAGGTTGTTGTTAAAATTGTTGTTGATTTTCAATATTGAAGTTGTTGAATTTGTTGGTGTTTTTCAATGTTCAGGTTGTTGTTGCATTTGTTCCTGTTATCAAATGTTTTTTTTAACTGTTTCTCTTCTTTTAAAAGTTGAGGTTTTCTGTTCAATTTTTTGGTGTTTTTCAATGTTGATGTTGTTGGTGAATTTGTTGATGATTTTCAATATTGAGGTTGTTGTTGATTTTGTTGGTGTTTTTCAATGTTGAGGACGTTGTTGAATTTGTTGGTGATTTTCAATATTGGGGTTGTTGTTGAATTTGTTGGTTTTATCAAAGTTCTTTTTGAACTTTTGTGTACTTTTAAATGTTGAGGTTGTTAGTGAATTTGTTGGAGTTTTTCAATGTTGAGGTTGTTGTTCAATTTGTTGGTGATTTTCAATATTGAGGTTGTTGTTGAATTTGTTGGCGTTTTTCAATGTTGAGATTCTTGCAGAATTTGTTGCTGATTTTAAATGTTGAGGTTGTTGTTGAACTTGTTGGTGTCTTTCAATATTGAGGTTGTTGTTGAATTAGTTTCTGTTTATCAATGTTGAGGTTTTTGTTGAATTTGTTGGTGATTTTCAATATTGAGGTTGTTGTTGAATTTCTTCGAGTTATCAATGTTATTTTTTGAACTTTGCTGTATTTTGGAAATTTCAGATTGTTGTTGAATTTGTTGGTGTTTTTCAATGTTGAGGTTTTTGTTTGAATTTGTTGGTGTTTTTCATTGCTGAGGTTGTTGTTGAATTTGCTGGTGATTTTCAATATTGAGGTTGTTGAATTTATTGGTGATTTTTCAATGCTGAGATTGTTGTTGAATTTGTTGGTGTTTTTCAATATTGAGGTTGTTGTTGAATTTGTTGGTGTATTTCAATATTGAAATTGTTGTTGAATTTGTTGGCGTTTTACAATATTGAGTTTGTTGTTCAATTTGTTGGTGTTATCAATGCTTTTTTTCAACTTTTTCTCTTCTTTTGTAAGTTGAAGTTGTTGAATTTGTTTTCGTTTTTCAGTGTTGAGGTTGATGATGAATTTGTTGGCGATTTTCAATATTGGTGTTGTTGAATTTGTTGGTGATTTTTAATGTTGAGGTTGTTGTTGAATTTGTTTGTGTCTTTCAATATTGAAGTTGTTGTTGAATTTGTTGGTCTTTTTCAATGTTGAGGTTGTTGTTGAATTTGTTGTTGTTATCAATGTTTTTTTTGAACTTTTTCTCTTCTTTGAAAAGTCGAGGTTGTTGTTGAATTTGTTGGTGTTTTTCATTGTTGAGTCTTTTGTTGAATTTTTAGGTTTTTTTCATTGTTGAGGTTGTTGTTGAATTTGTTGGTGCCTTTCAATGTTGAGGTTGTTGTTGAAATTGTTGGTGTTATCAGTGTTATATTTTGAAAGTATTTGTAGTTATCAAGGATGAGCTTGTTGAATATGTTGCTGATTTTCAATGTTGAGGTCGATGTTGAACTGGTTGGTGTCTTTCAATATTGAGGTTGTTGTTGAATTTGTCGGTGTGTTTCAATGTTGAGGTTGTTGTTGAATCAGTTGGTGATTTTCAATGTTGAGGTTGTTGAATTTCTTGCTGTTTTTCAATGTTGAGTTTGTTGAATTAGTTGGTGCTTTTCAATGTTGAGGTTCTTGTTGAATTTGTTGGTGTTTATCATTGTTGAGGTTGCTGTTGAATTTGTTGGTATTTTTCACTGTTGAGGTTGTTGTTGAATTTGTTGGTGTTTTTCATTGTTGAGGTTTTTGTTTAATTTGTTGGTGTTTTCAATGTTTTTTGTTGAACTTATTTGTATTGTTAAAATTAAGGTTGTTTTTGAATTTGTTGGTGTTTTTCAATGTTGAGGTTGTTGATGAATTTGTTGGTGTCTTTCAATATTGAGGTTGTTGCTGAATTTCTTGGTGTTTTTCAATGTTGAGGTTTTTTGTTGAATTTGTTGGCGTTTTTTAATGTTGAGATTGTTGTTGAATTTGTTGCTGATTTTCAATGTTGAGGTCATTTTTGAACTTGTTGGTGTCTTTCAATATTGAGGATGTTGTTGAATTTGTTGTTATTATCAATGTTATTTTTTGAACTTTTCTGTATTTTTCAATGTTGATGTTGTTGTCGAATTTTTTGTTATTTTTCAACGTTGAGGTTGTTATTGAACTTGTTGGTGTCTTTCAATATTGAGGTTGTTGTTGAATTTGTTGGTGTTTTTCAATGTTGAGGTTGTTGTTGAATTTCTTGGTGATTTTTCAAATTGAGGATGTTGTTGAAATTGTTGGCGTTTTTCAATGTTGAGATTGTTCCTGTATTTTTCGCTGATTTGCAATGTTGAGGTCGTTGTTGAAATTGCTGGTGTCTTTTAATATTGAGGTTGTTGTTGAATTTGTTGGTGTTTTTCAATGTTGAGGTTGTTGTTGAATTTTTTGGTGATTTTCAATATTAAGGTTGTCGTTGAATTTGTTGCTGTTATCAATGTTATTTTTTGAACTTTTATGTATTTTTCAATGCTGAGGTTGTTGTTGAATTTGTTGGTGTTTTTCAATGTTGAGGTTCTTGTTGAATTTGTTGGTGTTTTTCATTGTTGATGTTGTTGTTGAATTTGTAGCCGCTTTTCAACGTTGAGGTTGTTATTGAATTTGTTGGTGTTTTTCATTGTTGAGGTTTTTGTTGAATTTGTCGGTGTTATCAATGTTTTTTGTTGAACTTGTTTGTTTTGTTAAAATTAAGGTTGTTGTTGAATTTGTTGTTGTTTTTTCAATGTTGAGGTTGTTGTTGAATTTGTTGGTGTCATTCAATATTGAGGTTGTTGTTGAATTTCTTCGTGTTTTTCAATGTTGTGGTTGTTGTTGAATTTGTAGGTGTTTTTCATTCTTGTGGTTTTTGTTGAATTTGTTGGTGTTATCTATGTTTTTTTTGAACTTTTTCTCTTCTTTTAAAAGTTGAGATTGTTGTTGAATTTGTTGGTGATTTTCAATGAAGATGTTGGTGTTGAATGTGTTGGTGATTTTCAAATTTGAGGTAGTTGTTGAAGTTGTTGGCATTTTTCAATGTTGAGGTTGTTGTTGAATTTGTTGCTGATTTTCAATGTTGAGGTCCTTGTTTACCCTTTTGGTGTCTTTCAATATTGTGGATTTGGTTGTATTTGTTGGTGTTATCAATGTTATTTTTTGAACATTTCTTTATTTTTCAATGTTGAGGATGTTGTTGAATTTGTTGGTGTCTTTCAATATTGAGGTTGTTGTTGAATTTGTTGCTGTTTTTCAAAGTTGAGGTTGCTGTTGAATTTCTTGGTGATTTTTAGAATTTAGAATTTTGTTGAAATTGTTGGTGTTTTTCAATGTTGAGGTTGTTGTTGAATTATTTGTTGATTTTTATATTGAGGTTGTTGTTCAATTTGTTGGTGTTATCAATGATAATTTTTGAACTTTTTTGTATTTTTCAATGTTGAGGATATTCTTGAATTTGTTGGTATTTTTCAATGTTGAGGTTCTTGTTGAATTTGTTGGTGTTTCTCATTGTAGAGGTTGTTGTTGAATTTGTTGCCGCTTTTCAATGTTGGGGTTGTTGTTGAATTTTTGTATTTTTTGTATTTTTCAATGCTGAGGTTGTTGTTGAATTTGTTGGTGTTATCAATGTCTTAATTCCAAATTTTTCTCTTCGTTTAAAATTTGAGGTTGTTGTTGAATTTGTTGGTGCTTTTCATTTTTGAGGTTGTTTTTGAAATTGTTGGTGTTATCAATGTTTTTTGTTGAACTTGTTTGTGTTTTTAAAAGGTAAAGTTGTTGTTGAATTTATTGGTGTTTTCAATGTTAAGGTTGTTGTTGAATTTGTTGGTGATATTCAATATTTACGTTGTTGTTGAATTTGTTGGTGTTTTTCAATGTTGAGGTTGTTGATGAGTTTGTTGGTGGTTTTCAATAATGAGGTTGTTGTTGAATTTGTTGGTGTTATCAATGTTATTTTTTTGAAATTTTCTGCATTTTTCAATGTTGAGGTTGATGTTGAATTTGTTGGTATTTATCAATGTTGAGGTTGTTGTTGATTTTGTTGGTGTTTTTCATTGTTGAGGTTGTTGTTGAATTTGTTGCTGTTTTTCAATGTAGAGGTTGTTGTTGAATTTGTTGGTGTTTTTCATTGTTGAGGTTGTTGTTGAATTTGTTGGTGTTTTTCATTGTTGCGGTAGTTGTTAAATTTATTGGTGTTTTTCAATGTTGAGGTTGTTGTTGAATTTGTGGGTTTTTTTCAATGTTGAGATTGTTGTTGAATTTGATGGTGTTTTTCAATGTTGAGGTTGTTGTTCAATTTATTGGTGTTTTTCAATGTTGAGGTTGTTGTTGAATTTTTTGGTATTTTTCAATGTTGTGTTTGTTGTTGAATTTGTTGGTGTTTTTCATTGTTGAGGTTGTTGTTGAATTTGTTGGTGTTTTTCAATGTTGAGGTTTTTGTTGAATTTGTTGGTTTTATCAATGTTCTTTTTTGAACTTTTCCACTTCTTTTAAAAGTTGAGGTTGTTGTTGAATTTGTTGGTTTTTTTCAACGTTGAGATTGTTGTTGAATTTGTTGTTTTTTTTCAATATTGAGTTTGTTGTTGAATTTGTTGGCATTATCAATGTTATTTTTCAAACTTTTATGTATTTTTTAATGTTGAGGTTGTTGTTGAAGTTGTTGGTGTTTTTCAATGTTGAGGGTGTTGATTAATTTTTTGGTGTTTTTCATTGTTGATGTTGTTGTTGAATTTGTTGCTGTTTTTCAATGTTGTGGTTGTTGTTGAATTTTTTGGTGTTTTTCATTGATGAGGTTGTTGTTGAATATGTTGGTGATTTTAAATGTTCAGGTTGTTCTTCAATTTGTTGGTGTTATGAATGTTATTTTTTGAACTCTTTTGTATTTTTGAAAGTTGAGATTGTTGTTGAATTTGTTGGTTTATTTCAATGCTGTGGTTGTTGTTGAATTTGTTGGTGTTTTTCAATGTTGAGGTTTTTGTTGAATTTTTTGGTGTTATCAATGTTCTTTTTTGAACTTTTTCTCTTCTTTTAAAAGTTGAGGTATTTGTTGAATTTGTTGTTGTTTTTCAATGCTGAGCTTATTGAATTTGTTGGTTTTTTTCAATGTTGAGGTTGTCGTTGAATTTGTTGTTGATTTTCAATATCGAGTTTGTTCTTGAATTTGATGGTGTATTTCATTGTTGAGGTTGTTGTTGAATTTGTTGGTGTTTATCAATGTTGAGGTTGTTGTTGAATTTGTTGGTGTTATCAATGTTCTTTTTTGAACTTTTTCTCTTCTTTAAAAGTTGAGGTGGATGATGAATTTGTTGGTGTTTTTCAATGTTGAGGTTATTGTTGAATTTGTTGGTGATTTTCAATGTTGAGGTTGTTGTTGAATTTGTTGTTGATTTTCTATTTTGAATTTGTTGTTGAATTCGTTGGTGTTATCAATGTTATTTTTTGAACTTTTTTGTATTTTTCAATGTTGAGGTTGTTGTTGAATTTGTTGGTGTTATCAATGTTGAGGTTGTTGAATTTGTTGGTGTTTTTCATTGTTGAGGTTGTAGTTGATTTTGTTGGTTTTTTCAGTGTTGAGGTTGTTGTTGAATTTGTTGCTGTTATCAATGTTATTTTTTGAACATTTATTGTATTTTTGAAAGTTGAGCTTGTTGTTGAATTTGTTGGTTTTTTTCAATGTTGAGATTGTTGTAGAATTTGTGGGTGTTTTTCAATGTTGAGGTTGTTGTTGAATTTATTGGTGTTTTTCAATGTTGAGGTTGTTGTTGAATTTCATGGTGTTATCAATGTTTTTTATGAAATTTTTCTCTTCTTCTAAAAGTTGAGGTTGTTGTTGAATTTGTTGTTATTTTTCAATGTTGCGGTTGTTGAATTTATTGCTGTTTTTCATTGTTGAGGTTGTTGTTGAATTGGTAGGTATTTTTGAATGTTGATATTGTTGTTGAATTTGTTGGTGTTTTTCATTGTTGAGGTTGTAGTTGAATTTGTTGGTTTTTTCAATGTTGAGGTTGTCGTTGAATTTCTTATTGATTTTCAATATCGAGTTTGTTGATGAATTTGATGGTGTTATCAATATTATATTTTGAACTTTATTTTATTTTTCAATGTTGAGGTTGATGCTGAATTTATTGGTGTTTTTCAATGTTGAGGTTGTTGTTGAATTTATTGGTGTTTTTCAATGTTGAGGTTATTGTTGAAGTTGTTAGTGTTTTTCAATGTTGATTTTGTTGAATTTGTTGATGATTTTCAATATTGTGGTTGTTATTGAATTTGTTGGTGTTATGAATGTTATTTCTTGAACTTTTTTGTATTTTTGAAAGTGGATAATGTTGTTGAATATTTTGATTTATTTCAAAGTTGAGGTTGTTGTTGAATTTGTTGGAGTTTTTCATTGTTGAGATTGTTGTTGAATTTGTTGGTGATTTTCAATGTTGAGGTTGTTGCATTTGATGTTGTTTTTCAGTGTTGAGGTTGTTGTTCAATTAATTGGTGTTTTTCATTGTAGAGTTTGTTGTTGAATTGGTTGGTATTTTTGAATGTTGAGGTTGTTGTTGAATTTGTTGATATTTTTCATTGTTGAGGTTGTAGTTGAACTTTTATGTACTTTTCAGTATTGAAGTTGTTGTTGAATTTGTTAGTGTTATCAATGTTTTTTTTGAAATTTTTTTATTCTTTTAAAAGTTGAGGTTGTTGTTGAATTTGTTGGTATTTTTCAATGTTGCGATTGTGGATTTTTTTGGTGTATTTAATTGTTGAGGTTGTTGAAGTTGTTGGTGTTTTTCAATGCTGCAGTTGTTGTTGAATGTTTTGGTGTTTTTCATTGTTGAGGCTGTAGTTGATTTTGTTGGTTTTTTCAATGTTGAGGTTGTTGTTGAATTTGTTGGTTTTTTTCAATTTTGAGTTTCTTGTTGAATTTGTTGGCGTTTTTCAATGTTAAGGTTGTTGTTGAATTTGTTGGTTATATTCAATATTGTAGTTGTTGAATTTGTTGGGTGCTTTCCAATGTTGAGGTTGTTGTTGAATTTATTTCTGATTTTCTATATTGATGTTGTTGAATTTGTTGGTGATTTTCAATGTTGAGGTTTATGTTGAATTTGTTGATGTCTTTCAATATTGAGCTTGTTGTTGAATTTGTTGGTGTTTTTCATTGTTGAGGTTGTTGTTGAATTTGTTGGTGTTATCAATGTTTTTTTTGAACTTTTTCCCATCTTTTAAAAGTTGAGGTTGTTGTTGAATTTGTTGGTGTTTTTCAATGTTGCGGTTGTTGTAGAATTTTTTGGTGTTTTTCATTGTTGAGGTTGTTGTTGAATATGTTGGTGATTTTAAATGTTGAGGTTGTTCTTGAATTTGTTGGTGTTATGAATGTTATTTTTTGAACTCTTTTGTATTTTTGAAAGTTGAGATTGTTGTTGAATTTGTTGGTTTATTTCAATGCTGTGGTTGTTGTTGAATTTGCTGGTGTTTTTCAATGTTGAGGTTTTTGTTGAATTTGTTGGTGTTATCAATGTTCTTTTTTGAACTTTTTCTCTTCTTTAAAAGTTGCGGTTTTTGTTGAATTTGTTGTTGTTTTTCAATGCTGAGCTTATTGAATTTGTTGGTTTTTTTCAATGTTGAGGTTGTCATTGAATTTGTTGTTGATTTTCAATATCGAGTTTGTTCTTGAATTTGATGGTGTATTTCATTGTTGAGGTTATTGTTGAATTTGTTGGTGTTAATCAATGTTGAGGTTGTTGTTGAATTTGTTGGTGTTATCAATGTTCATTTTTGAACTTTTTCTCTTCTTTAAAAGTTGAGGTGGTTGATGAATTTGTTGGTGTTTTTCAATGTTGAGCTTGTTGTTGAATTTGTTGGTGTTTTTCATTGTTGAGGTTGTAGTTGATTTTGTTGGTTTTTTCAGTGTTGAGGTTGTTGTTGAATTTGTTGCTGTTATCAATGTTATTTTTTGAACATTTATTGTATTTTTGAAAGTTGAGCTTGTTGTTGAATTTGTTGGTTTTTTTCAATGTTGAGATTGTTGTAGAATTTGTGGGTGTTTTTCAATGTTGAAGTTGTCATTGAATTTGTTGGTGTTATCAATGTTTTTTATGAAATTTTTTTCTTCTTTTAAAAGTTGAGGTTGTTGTTGAATTTGTTGTTATTTTTCAATGTTGCGATTGTTGAATTTTTTGGTGTTTTTCATTGATGAGCTTGTTTAATTTGTTGCCGATTATCAATGTTGAGGTTGCTGTTGAACTGGATGGTTTTATCAATGTTCTTTTTTGAAAATGTTGGTGTTATTCAATGTTGATGTTGTTATTGAATTTGTTGGTGTTTTTCATTGTTGAGGTTGTTGTTGAATTTGTTGGTCTTTTTCAATGTTGCAGTTGTTGTTGAATGTTTTGGTGTTTTTCATTGTTGAGGTTGTAGTTGAATTTGTGGGTTTATTTCAATGTTGAGGTTGTTGTTGAATTTGTTGGTGATTTTCAATATTGAGGTTGTTGTTGAATTTTTTGGTTATTTTGAATATTGAAGTTGTTGAATTTCTTGGGTGATTTTCAATTTTGAGGTTGTTGTTGAATTTGTTGGTGTCTTTCAATATTGAGGTTGTTGTTGAATTTGTTGGTGTTTTTCAATATTGAGGTTGTTGTTGAATTTTTTGGTTATTTTGAATATTGAAGTTGTTGAATTTCTTGGGTGTTTTTCAATTTTGAGGTTGTTGCTGATTTTGTTGGTGACTTTCAATATTGAGGTTGTTGTTGAATTTGTTGGCGTTTTTCAATGTTGAGGTTGTTGTTGAATTTTTTATGTTATCAATGTTTTTTTTGAAATTTTTCACTTCTTTTAAAAGTTGAGGTTGTTGTTGAATTTGTTGGTGTTTTTCAATGTTGAGGTTGTTGTTGAATTTGTTGGTGATTTTCAATATTGAGGTTGTTGTTCAATTTGTTGGCGTTTTTCAATGTTGAGGTTGTTGGTGAATTTGTTTGTGATTTTAAATATTGATGTTGTTCAATTTGTTGGTGATTTCGAATGTTGAGGCTGATGTTGAATTTGTTGATGTCTTTCAATATTGAGGGTGTGGTTCAATTTGTTGGTGTTTTTCATTGTTGAGGTTTTTGTTGAATTTGTTGGTGTTATGAAGGTTTTATTTGAACTTTTTCTCTGCTTTTAAAAGTTGAGTTTGTGTGGAATTTCTTGGTGTTTTTCAACGTTGAGTTTGTTGGTGAATTTGTTGGTTTTTTCAATGTTGAGTTTGTTGTCGAATTTGTTGGTGATTTTCAATGTTGAGGTTGTTGTTGAATTTCTTGTTGTTTTTTTAATATTGAGTTTTCTGTTGAATTTTTTAGCGTTATCAATGTTATTTTCTGAACTTTTTTGTATTTTTCAATGTTGCGGTTGTTGTTGAATTTGTTGGTGTTATCAATGTTATTTTTTGAACTTTTTTGTATTTTTCAATGCTGCGGTTGTTGCTGAATTTGTTGGTGCTATCAATGTTTTTTATCAACTTTTTCTCTTGCTTTAAAAGTTGAGGTTGCTGTTGAATTTGTTGATGTTTTTCAATGTTGAGGTTGTTGTTGAATATATTGGTGTTTTTCAATGTTGAGGTTGTTGTTGAATTTATTGGTGTTTTTCAATGTTGATTTTGTTGAATTTGATGGTGATTTTCAATATTGAGGTTGTTGTTGAATTTGTTGGTGTTATCAATGTTATTTTTTGAACTTCTTGTATTTTTGAAAGTTGAGATTTTTGATGAATTAGTTGGTTTTTTTCAAAGTTGAGGTTGTTGTTGAATTTTTTGGTGTCTTTCAATGTTGAGGTTGTTGTTGAATTTGTTGCTGTTTTTCAACATTGAGCTTGTTGTTGAAATTGTTGTTCATTTTCAATCTTGAGTTTGCTTTTGAATTAGTTGGTGTTATCAATGCTATTTTTTGAACTTTTCTGTATTTTACAATGTAGAGGTTGTTGAATTTTTTGGTGTTATCAATGTTTTTTATGAAATTTTTGTCTTCTTTTAAAATTTGAGTTTGTTGTTGAATTTGTTGGTATTTTTCAATGTTGCGATTGTTGAATTTTTTGGTGTTTTTCATTGTTGAGGTTGTTGAAGTTGTTTGTGTTTTTCAATGTTGAGGTTGTTATTGAATTTGTTGGTGTTTTTCATTGTTGAGGTTGTGGTTGAACGTGTTGGTGTTTTTGAATGTTGCAGTTGTTGTTGAATGTTTTGCTGTTTTTCATTGTTGAGGATGTAGTTGAATATGTGGGTTTATTTCAATGCTGAGATTGTTTTTGAACTTGTTGGTGATTTTCAATATTGAGGTTCTTGTTGAATTTTTTGGTGATTTTCAATGTTGAGGTTGTTGTTG
Organism: Cetorhinus maximus; assembly: GCF_964194155.1. Lineage (NCBI taxonomy): Eukaryota > Metazoa > Chordata > Chondrichthyes > Lamniformes > Cetorhinidae > Cetorhinus > Cetorhinus maximus. Next base: position 129,162 of record NW_027596501.1, read on the forward strand.
AATTTGTTGGTGTATTTCAATATTGAGGCTGTTGTTGAATTTGTTGGTCTTATCAATGAAATTTTTCGAACTTTTCTGTATTTTTCAATGTTGAGGTTGATGTTGAATTTGTTTGTATTTATCAATGTAGAGGTTGTTGTTGAATTTGTTGGTTAGTTTCATTGTTGAGGTTGTTGTTGAATTCATTGCTGTTTTTCAATGTTGAGGTTGTATTTGAATTTGTTGGTGTTTTTCATTGCTAAGGTTGTTGTTCAATTGGTTGGTATTTTTGAATGTTGAGGTTGTTGTTGAATTTGTTGGTGTTTTTCATTGTTGAGGTTGTAGAAAAATTTGTTGGTCTTTTTCAATGTTGACGTTGTTGTTGGTATTGTTGCTGATATCAATGTTATTTTTTGAACATTAATTGTATTTTTGAAAGTTGAGCTTGTTGTTGAATTTGTGGATTTTTTTTCAATGTTGACATTGTTGTTGAATTTGCTGGTGTTTTTCAATGATGAGGTTGTTGTTGAATTTATTGGTGTTTTTCAATGTTCAGGTTGTTGTTGAATTTGTTGTTGTTTTTCAATGTTGATTTTGTTGAATTTGTTGGTGATTTTCAATAATGAGGTTGTTGTTGAATTTGTTGGTGTTATCAATGTTATTTTTTGAACTTTTTATTTTTTTGAAAGTTGTGATTGTTGTAGAATATGTTGTTTTTTTTAAATATTGAGCTTGTTCTTGTATTTGTTGGTGTTTTTGAATGTTGTGGTTGTTGTTGAATTTGTTGGTTGTTTTCATTGTTGAGGTTTTTGATGAATTTGCTGGTGTTATCAATGTTTTTTTTGAACTTTTTCTCTTCTTTTAAAAGTTGAGTTTGTTGTTGAATTTGTTGGTGCTTTTCAACGTTGAGCTTGTTGTTGAATTTGTTGGTTTTTTCAATGTTGAGGTTGTTGTTGAATTTATTGGTGATTTTCAATGTTGAGGTTGTTATGAATTTGTTGTTAATTTTCAATATTGAGTTTGCTGTTGAATTTGTTGGTGTTATCAATGTTATTTTTTGAACTATTTTGTATTTTTCAATGTTGCGGTTGTTGTTCAGTTTGTTGATGTTATCAACGTTATTTTTTGAACTTTTTTGTATTTTTCAATGCTGAGGTTTTTGTTGAATTTGTTGGTGTTATCAATTTTTTTTTCAACTTTTTCTCTTCCTTTAAAAGTTAAGGTTGTTGTTGAATTTGTCGGTGATTTTCATTGTTGAGGTTCTTGGTGAAATTGTTGGTGTTACCAAGTTTTTTGTTGAACTTGTTTGTATTTTTAAAAGTTAAAGTTGTTGTTGAATTTATTGGTGTTTTCAATGTTAAGGTTGTTGTTCAATTTGTTGGTGATATTCAATATTGACGTTGTTGTTGAATTTGTTGGTGTTTTTCAGTGTTGAGGTTGTTGATGAATTTGTTGGTGATTTTCAATATTGAGGTTGTTGTTGAATTTGTTGGTGTTATCAATGTTATTTTTTTGAAATTTTCTTCATTTTTCAATGTTGAGGTTGATGATGAATGCGTTGGTATTTATCAATGTTGAGGTTCTTGTTGATTTTGTTGGTGTTTTTCATTGTTGAGGTTGTTGTTGAATTTGTTGCTGTTTTTCAATGTAGAGGTTGTTGTTGCATTTGTTGGTGTTTTTCATTGTTGATGTTGTTGTTGAATTTGTTGCTGTTTTTCAATGTTGAGGTGGTAGTTGAATTTGTTGGTGTTTTTCATTGTTGAGGTTGTTGTTGAATTTATTGGAGTTTTCCAGTGTTGAGGTTGTTGTTGAATTTGTTGGTTTTTTTCAATGTTGAGATTGTTGTTGAATTTGTTGTTGTTTTTCAATGTTGAGGTTGTTGTTGAAATTATTGGTGTTTTTCAATGTTGAGGTTGTTGTTGAATTTGTTGGTGATATTCAATATTGAGGTTGTTGTTGAATTTGTTAGCGTCATCAATGTTATTTTTTGAACTTTTTTGTATATTTCAATGTTGAGGTTGTTGTTGAATTTGTTGGTATTTTTCAATGTTGTGTTTGTTGTTGAATTTGTTTGTGTTTTTCAATGTTGAGGTTTTTGTAGAATTTGTTGGTTTTATCAATGTTTTTTTGAACTTATTCTCTTCTTTTAAAAGTTGAGGTTGTTGTTGAATTTGTTGGTGTTCTTCATTGTTGAGGTTGTTGTTGAATTTGTTGGTGTTTTTCAATGTTGAAGTTTTTGTTGAATTTATCGGTGTTTTTCCATTTTGAGTTTGTTGTTGAACTTGTTGGTGTTTTTCAATGTTGATTTTGTTGAATTTGTTGGTGATTTTCAATATTGAGGTAGTTGTTGAATTTGTTGGTGTTATCAATGTTATTTTTTGAACATTTATTGTATTTTTGAAAGTGGAGATTGTTGTTGAATTTTTTGGTTTATTTCAATGTTGAGGTTGTTGTTGAATTTGTTGGTGTATTTCATTGTTTAAGTTATCGTTGAATTTGTTGGTGTCTTTCAATGTTGAGGTTCTTGTTGAATTTGTTGGAGTTTTTCATTGTTGAGATTGTTGTTGAATTTGTTGGTGATTTTCAATATTGAGGTTGTTGCATTTGATGTTGTTTTTCAACGTTGAGGTTGTTGTTGAATTTATTGGTGTTTTTCATTGTTGAGGTTGTTGTTGAATTGGTTGGTATTTTTGAATGTTGAGTTTGTTGTTGAATTTGTTGCTGTTTTTCATTGTTGAGGTTGTTGTTGAACTGTTTAGTACTTTTCAATGTTGAAGTTTTTGTTGAATTTGTTGGTGTTATCAATGTTTTTTATGAAATTTTTCAATACTTTTAAAAGTTGAGGATGTTGTTTAATTTGTTGGTATTTTTCAATGTTGCGATTGTTGATTTTTTTGGTGTATTTCATTGTTGAGGTTGTTGAAGTTGTTGGTGTTTTTCAATGCTGCAGTTGTTGTTGAATGTTTTGATGTTTTTCTTTGTTGAGGTTGAAGTTGAATTTGTTGTTTTTTTCAATGTTGAGGTTGTTGTTGAATTTGTTGGCGTTTTTCAATTTTGAGGTTCTTGTTGAATTTGTTGGCGTTTTTCAATGTTGAGGTTGTTGTTGAATTTGTTGGTTATATTCAATATTGTAGTTGTTGAATTTGTTGGATGATTTCCAATGTTGAGGTTGTTGTTGAATTTGTTTGTGATTTTCCATATTGATGTTGATGAATTTGTTGGTGATTTTCAATGTTGAGGTTGTTGTTGATTTTGTTTATGCCTTTCAATATTGAGGTTGTTGTTGAATTTGTTGCTGTTTTTCATTGTTGAGGTTGTTGTTGAATTTGTTGGTGTTATCAATGTTTTTTTTAACTTTTTCCCATCTTTTAAAAGTTGAGGTTGTTGTTGAATTTGTTGGTTTTTTCAATGTTGAGGTTGTGGTTGAAATTGTTGATGTATTTCAATGTTGAGGTTGTTGTTGAATTTAATGTTGATTTTCAATATTGAGTTTGTTGTTGAATTTTTTGGTCATATCAATGTTATTTTTTGAAATTTTTTGTATTTTTCAATGCTGAGGTTGTTGTTGAATTTGTTGGTGTTATCAATGTTTTTTTTGAACGTTTGCTCTTCTTTTAGAATGTGAGGTTGTTGTTGAATTTGCTGTTTTTCAATGTTGCGGTTGTTGAATTTATTGGTGTTTTTCATTGTTGAGGTTGTTGTTGAATTGGTAGGTATTTTTGAATTTTAAGGTTGTTGTTGAATTGGTTTGTGTTTTTCATTGTTGAGCTTGTAGTTGAATTTGTTGTTGAATTGGTTGGTGTTTTTCATTGTTGAGCTTGTAGTTGAATTTGTTGGTTTTTTCAATGTTGAGGTTGTTGTTGAATTTGTTGCTGTTATCAATGTTATTTTTCGAACATTTATTGTATTTTTGAAAGTTGTGCTTTTTATTGAATTTGTTGGTTTTTTTCAATGTTGAGATTGTTGTTGAATTTGTGGGTGTTTTTCAAGTTTGAGATTGTTGTTGAATTTGTTGGTGTTTTTCAATGTTGAGGTTGTTGTTGAATTTATTGGTGTTTTTCAACGTTATTTTTTTAACTTTTCTGTATTTTTCAATGTTGAGGTTGTTGTTGAATTTGTTGGTGTTATCAGTGTTTTTTCTGAAATTTTTCTCTTCTTTTAAAAGTTGAGGTTGTTGTTGAATTTGTTGGTATTTTTCAATGTTGCGATTGTTGAAGTTTTTCGTGTTTTTCATTGTTGAGGTTGTTGAAGTTGTTGGTGTTAGTCAATGTTGAGGTTGTTAATGAATTTGTTGGTGTTTTCCATTGTTGAAGTTGTTGTTGAATTTGTTGGTCTTTTTCAATGTTGCAGTTGTTGTTGAATGTTTTGGTGTTTTTCATTGTTGAGGCTGTAGTTGAATTTTTGGGTTTATTTCAATGTTGAGGTTGTTGTTGAATTTGTTGGTGATTTTCAATATTGAGCTTCTTGTTGAATTTGTTGGCGTTTTTCAATGTTGAGGTTGTTGTTGAATTTTTTGGTTATTTTCAATATTGAAGTTGTTGAATTTTTTGGGTGATTTTCAATGTTGAGGTTGTTGTTGAATTTGTTGGTGTCTTTCAATATTGAGGTTGTTGTTGAATATGTTGGTGTTTTTCAATGTTGATGTTGTTGTTGAATTTGTTGGTGACTTTCAATATTGAGGTTGTTGTTGAATTTGTTGGCGTTTTTCAATGTTGAGGTTGTTGTTGAATTTGTTGCTGTTATCAATGTTATTTTTCGAACATTTATTGTATTTTTGAAAGTTGTGCTTTTTGTTCAATTTGTTGGTTTTTTTCAATGTTGAGATTGTTGTTGAATTTGTGGGTGTTTTTCAAGTTTGAGGTTGTTGAATTTATTGGTGTTTTTCAATGTTGAGGTTGTAGTTGAATTTATTGGTGTTTTTCAATGTTATTTTTTTAACTTTTCTGTATTTTTCAATGTTGAGGTTGTTGTTGAATTTGTTGGTGTTATCAATGTTTTTTCTGAAATTTTTCTCTTCTTTTAAAAGTTGAGGTTGTTGTTGAATGTGTTAGTGTTTTTCAATGTTGATGTTGTTGTTGAATTTGTTGGTGACTTTCAATATTGAGGTTGTTGTTGAATTTGTTGGCGTTTTTCAATGTTGAGGTTGTTGTTGAATTTGTTATCAATGTTTTTTTTGAAATTTTTCTCTTCTTTCAAAAGTTGAGGTTGTTGTTGAATTTGTTGGTGTTTTTCAATGTTGAGGTTGTTGTTGAATTTGTCGGTGATTTTCAATATTGAGGTTGTTGTTCAATTTGTTGGCGTTTTTCAATGTTGAGGTTGTTGTTGAATTTGTTTGTGATTTTCAATATTGATGTTGTTCAAATTGTTGGTGATTAGGAATGTTGATGTTGATGTTGAATTTGTTGATGTCTTTCAATATTGAGGGTGTGGTTCAATTTTTTGGTGTTTTTCATTGTTGAGGTTGTAGTTGAATTTGTTGGTATTATCAATGTTTTTTTTGAAATTTTTCTCGTCTTTTAAAAGTTGAGGTTGTTGTTGAATTTGTTGGTGTTTTTCAATGTTGAGCTTGTTGTTGAAATTGTAGGTTTTTTTCAATGTTGACGTTGTTGTTGAAATTGTTGATGTTTTTCAATGTTGAGGTTGTTGTTGAATTTTTTGTTGATTTTCAATATTGAGATTGTTGTTGAATATGTTGGTGTTATCAATGTTGTGTTTTGAAATTTTTTGTTGTTTTCAACGTTAAGATTGTTGTTTTATTTGTTGGAGTTACCAATGAATTTTTTGAACTTTTTCTCTTCTTTGAAAAGTTGAGGTTGTTGTTGAATTTGTAGGTGTTTTTCATTGTTGATGTTGTTGTTGAAATTGTTGGTGTAATCAATGTTTTTTGTTGAACTTGTTTGTATTTTTAAAAGTTAAGGTTGTTGTTGAATTTTTTGGTGTTTTTCAACGTTGATGTTGTTGTTGAATTTGATGGTGATTTTCAATATTGAGATTGTTTTTGAATTTTTTGGTGTTATCAATGTTATTTTTTGAAATTTTCTGTATTTTTCTATGTTGAGGTTGCAGTTGAATTTGATGGTAATTATCAATGTTGAGTTTGTTGTTGAATTTGTTGGTGTTTTTGATTGCTCAGGTTGTTGTTGAATTTGTTTGTGTTTTTCAATGTTGAGGATGTTGTTGAATTTGTTGGTGTTATCAATGTTCTTTTTTGAACATTTTCTCTTCTATAAAAGTTGAGGTTGATGATGAATTTGTTGGTGTTTTTCAATGTTTTGCTTGTCCTTGAATTTGTTGGTTTTTTTCAATGTTGAGGTTATTGTTGAATTTGTTGGTGATTTTCAATGTTGAGGTTGTTGTTGAATTTGTTGTTGATTTTCTATTTTGTGTTTGTTGTTGAATTCGTTGGTGTTATCAATGTTATTTTTTGAATTTTTTTGTATTTTTCAATTTTGAGGTTGTTGTTGAATTTGTTGCTTTAATCAATGTTGAGGTTTGTTCGTGATTTTCAATATTGAGGTTGTTGTTAAATATGTTGTTTTTCATTGTTGAGGTTGTTGTTGAATTTGTTGTTGATTTTCAATATCGAGTTTGTTGTTGAATTTGATGGTGTTATCAATATTATTTTTTGAACTTTTTTTTATTTTTCAATGTTGAGCTTGTTGCTGAATTTGTTGTTCATTTTCAATATCGAGTTTGTTGTTGAATTTGCTGGTGTTATCAATGTTATTTTTTGAACGTTTTAATATTTTTCAATGTTGAGGATGTTGTTGAATTTGTTGATGTTATCAATGTTCTTTTTTGAACTTTTTCTCTTCTTTAAAAGTTTAGGTTGATGATGAATTTGTTGGTGTTTTTCAGTGTTGAGCTTGTTGTTGAATTTGTTGTTTTTTTCAGTGTTGAGGTTATTGTTGAATTTGTTGGTGATTTACAATGTTGAGGTTGTTGCTGAATTTGTTGCTTTTATCAATGTTGAGGTTGTTCAATTTGTTGGTGATTTTCAATATTGAGGTTGTTGTTGAATTTGTTGTTGATTTTCAAAATCGAGATTGTTGTTGAATTTGATGGTGTTATCAATATTATTTTTCGAACTTTTTTTTATTTTTCAATGATTAGGTTGTTGCTGAATTTCTTGGTGTTATCAATGTTATTTTTTGAACTTTTTTGTATTTTTCAATTTTGAGGTTCTTGTTGAATTTGTTGGTTTTATAAATGATGAGGTTGTTCAATTTGTTGGGGATTTTCAATATTGAGGTTGTTGTTGAATTTGTCGGTGTTATCAACGTTTTTTTTTTAAGTTGTTTGTATTTTTAATAGTTAAGGTAATTGTAGAATTTGTTGGTGTTTTTCAATGTTGAGCTTGTTCAATTTGTTGGTGATTTTCAATGTTGAGTTTGTTGTTGAATTTGTTGGTTTTTTTCAATGTTCAGGTTATTGTTGAATTTGTTGGTGTTATCAATGTTCTTTTTTGTACTTTTGTTCTTCTATAAAAGTTGAGGTTGATGATGAATTTGTTGGTGTTTTTCAATGTTGTGCTTGTCCTTGAATTTGTTGGTTTTTTTCAATGTTGAGGTTATTGTTGAATTTGTTGGTGATTTTCAATGTTGAGGTTGTTGTTGAATTTGTTGTTGATTTTCTAAATTGTGTTTGTTGTTGAATTCGTTGTTGTTATCAATGTTATTTTTTGAAATTTTTTGTATTTTTCAGTGTTGAGGTTGTTGTTGAATTTGTTGCTTTAATCAATGCTGAGGTTGTTCAATTTGTTAGTGATTTTCAATATTGAGGTGGTTGTTGAAGTTGTTGGTGTTTTTCATTGTTGAGGTTGTTGTTGAATTTGTTGTTGATTTTCAATATCGAGTTTGTTGTTGAATTTGATGGTGTTATCAATGTTATTTTTTGAACGTTTTTATATTTTTCAATGTTGAGGTTGTTGTTGAATTTGTTGGAGTTATCAATATTATTTTTCGAACTTTTTGTATTTTTCAATGTTAAGTTTGTTGTTGAATTTGTTGGTGTTATCAATGTTTTCTTTGAACTTTTTCTCATCTATTAAAAGTTGAGGTTCTTGTTGAATTTGTTGGTGTTTTTCAATGTTGAGGTTGTTTTTGAATTTGTTGGTGCTTTTCAAATTTGAGGTTGTTGTTGAAATTTTTGTTATTTTTCATTGTAGAGGTTGTTGTTGAATTTGTTGGTATTATCAATGCTATTTTTTGATTTTTTTGTATTTTTGAAAGTTAAGATTGTTGTTGAAATTGTTGGTTTATTTCAATGCTGAGGTTGTTTTTGAATTTGTTGGTGTTTTTCAATGTTGAGGTTGTTTTTGAATTTGTTGGTGCTTTTCAAATTTGAGGTTGTTGTTCAAATTTTTGGTGCTTTTCATTGTAGAGGTTGTTGTTGAATTTGTTGGTGTTTTTCAATGTTGAGGTTGTTGTTAAATTTGTTTGTGTTTTTCATTGTTGAGGTTTTTGTTGAAATTGTTGCTGTTATCAATGTTATTTTTTGAATATTTTTGTATTTTTGAAAGTTGAGATTGTTGTTCAAATTGTTGGTTTATTTCAATGCTGAGGTTGTTGTTGAATTTGATGGTGTTTTTCAATGTTGAGGTTGTTTTTGAATTTATTGGTGTTTTTCATTGTTGAGGTTGTTGAATTTGTTGCTGATTTTCAATGTTGAGTTGTTGTATCTGTTGGTGTTTTTGATTGTTGAGGTTGTTGTTGAATTTGTTGTTGATTTTCAATATTGAGTTTTTTGTTGAATTTGTTCTTGTTATCAATGTTATTTTTTGAAATTTTTCGTATTTTTCAATGTTGAGGTTGTTGTTGAATTTGTTGGTTTTATCAATGTTGAGGTTGTTCAATTTGTTGGTGATTTTCAATATTGAGGTTGTTGTTGAATTTGTCGGTGTTATCAACGTTTTTTTTTTAAATTGTTTGTATTTTTAATAGTTAAGGTAATTGTAGAATTTGTTGGTGTTTTTCAATGTTGAGCTTGTTCAATTTGTTGGTGATTTTCAATGTTGAGTTTGTTGTTGAATTTGTTGGTTTTTTTCAATGTTGAGGTTATTGTTGAATTTGTTGGTGTTATCAATGTTCTTTTTTGTACTTTTGTTCTTCTATAAAAGTTGAGGTTGATGATGAATTTGTTGGTGTTTTTCAATGTTGTGCTTGTCCTTGAATTTGTTGGTTTTTTTCAATGTTGAGGTTATTGTTGAATTTGTTGGTGATTTTCAATGTTGAGGTTGTTGTTGAATTTGTTGTTGATTTTCTAAATTGTGTTTGTTGTTGAATTCGTTGGTGTTATCAATGTTATTTTTTGAAATTTTTTGTATTTTTCAGTGTTGAGGTTGTTGTTGAATTTGTTGCTTTAATCAATGCTGAGGTTGTTCAATTTGTTAGTGATTTTCAATATTGAGGTGGTTGTTGAAGTTGTTGGTGTTTTTCATTGTTGAGGTTGTTGTTGAATTTGTTGTTGATTTTCAATATCGAGTTTGTTGTTGAATTTGATGGTGTTATCAATGTTATTTTTTGAACGTTTTTATATTTTTCAATGTTGAGGTTGTTGTTGAATTTGTTGGAGTTATCAATATTATTTTTCGAACTTTTTGTATTTTTCAATGTTAAGTTTGTTGTTGAATTTGTTGGTGTTATCAATGTTTTCTTTGAACTTTTTCTCATCTATTAAAAGTTGAGGTTCTTGTTGAATTTGTTGGTGTTTTTCAATGTTGAGGTTGTTTTTGAATTTGTTGGTATTATCAATGCTATTTTTTGATTTTTTTGTATTTTTGAAAGTTAAGATTGTTGTTGAAATTGTTGGTTTATTTCAATGCTGAGGTTGTTTTTGAATTTGTTGGTGTTTTTCAATGTTGAGGTTGTTTTTGAATTTGTTGGTGCTTTTCAAATTTGAGGTTGTTGTTCAAATTTTTGGTGCTTTTCATTGTAGAGGTTGTTGTTGAATTTGTTGGTGTTTTTCAATGTTGAGGTTGTTGTTAAATTTGTTTGTGTTTTTCATTGTTGAGGTTTTTGTTGAAATTGTTGCTGTTATCAATGTTATTTTTTGAATATTTTTGTATTTTTGAAAGTTGAGATTGTTGTTCAAATTGTTGTTTTATTTCAATGCTGAGGTTGTTGTTGAATTTGATGGTGTTTTTCAATGTTGAGGTTGTTTTTGAATTTATTGGTGTTTTTCATTGTTGAGGTTGTTGAATTTGTTGCTGATTTTCAAAGTTGAGTTGTTGTATCTGTTGGTGTTTTTGATTGTTGAGGTTGTTGTTGAATTTGTTGTTGATTTTCAATATTGAGTTTTTTGTTGAATTTGTTCTTGTTATCAATGTTATTTTTTGAAATTTTTCGTATTTTTCAATGTTGAGGTTGTTGTTGAATTTGTTGGTTTTATCAATGTTGAGGTTGTTCAATTTGTTGGTGATTTTCAATATTGATGTTGTTGTTGAATTTGTTGGTGTTTTTCATTGTTGAGGTTGTTGAATTTTTAGGTGTTTTTCATTGTTGAGGTTTTTGAAGTTGTAGGTGATTTTCAATGTTGAGTTTGTTGTTGAATTTGTTGGTGTTTTTCATTGCTCAGGTCGTTATTGAATTTGTTGGTGTTTTTCAATGTTGAGGATGTTGTTGAATTTGATGATGTTATCAATGTTCTTTTTTGAACTTTTTCTCTTCTTTAAAAGTTTAGGTTGATGATGAATTTGTTGGTGTTTTTCAATGTTGGGCTTGTTGTTGAATTTGTTGTTTTTTTTCAGTGTTGAGGTTATTGTTGAATTTGTTGGTGATTTTCAATGTTGAGGTTGTTGTTGAATTTGTTGCTTTTATCAATGTTGAGGTTGTTCAATTTGTTGGTGATTTTCAATATTGAGGTTGTTGTTGAATTTGTTGTTGATTTTCAAAATCGAGTTTGTTGTTGAATTTGATGGTGTTATCAATATTATTTTTCGAACTTTTTTTTATTTTTCAATGTTTAGGTTTTTGCTGAATTTCTTGGCGTTATCAATGTTATTTTTTGAACTTATTTGTATTTTTCAATGTTGAGGTTGTTCAATTTGTTGGTGATTTTCAATATTGATATTGTTGTTGAATTTGTTGGTGTTTTTCATTGTTGAGGTTGTTGAATTTTTAGGTGTTTTTCATTGTTGAGGTTTTTGAAGTTGTAGGTGATTTTCAATGTTGAGTTTGTTGTTGAATTTGTTGGTGTTTTTCATTGCTCAGGTCGTTATTGAATTTGTTGGTGTTTTTCAATGTTGAGGATGTTGTTGAATTTGATGATGTTATCAATGTTCTTTTTTGAACTTTTTCTCTTCTTTAAAAGTTTAGGTTGATGATGAATTTGTTGGTGTTTTTCAATGTTGGGCTTGTTGTTGAATTTGTTGTTTTTTTTCAGTGTTGAGGTTATTGTTGAATTTGTTGGTGATTTTCAATGTTGAGGTTGTTGTTGAATTTGTTGCTTTTATCAATGTTGAGGTTGTTCAATTTGTTGGTGATTTTCAATATTGAGGTTGTTGTTGAATTTGTTGTTGATTTTCAAAATCGAGTTTGTTGTTGAATTTGATGGTGTTATCAATATTATTTTTCGAACTTTTTTTTATTTTTCAATGTTTAGGTTTTTGCTGAATTTCTTGGCGTTATCAATGTTATTTTTTGAACTTATTTGTATTTTTCAATGTTGAGGTTGTTCAATTTGTTGGTGATTTTCAATATTGATATTGTTGTTGAATTTGTTGGTGTTTTTCATTGTTGAGGTTGTTGAATTTTTAGGTGTTTTTCATTGTTGAGGTTTTTGAAGTTGTAGGTGATTTTCAATGTTGAGTTTGTTGTTGAATTTGTTGGTGTTTTTCATTGCTCAGGTCGTTATTGAATTTGTTGGTGTTTTTCAATGTTGAGGATGTTGTTGAATTTGATGATGTTATCAATGTTCTTTTTTGAACTTTTTCTCTTCTTTAAAAGTTTAGGTTGATGATGAATTTGTTGGTGTTTTTCAATGTTGGGCTTGTTGTTGAATTTGTTGTTTTTTTTCAGTGTTGAGGTTATTGTTGAATTTGTTGGTGATTTTCAATGTTGAGGTTGTTGTTGAATTTGTTGCTTTTATCAATGTTGAGGTTGTTCAATTTGTTGGTGATTTTCAATATTGAGGTTGTTGTTGAATTTGTTGTTGATTTTCAAAATCGAGTTTGTTGTTGAATTTGATGGTGTTATCAATATTATTTTTCGAACATTTTTTTATTTTTCAATGTTTAGGTTTTTGCTCAATTTCTTGGCGTTATCAATGTTATTTTTTGAACTTATTTGTATTTTTCAATGTTGAGGTTGTTGTTGAATTTGTTGGTTTTATAAATGTTGAGAATGTTCAATTTGTTGGGGATTTTCAATATTGAGGTTGTTGTTGAATTTGTCGGTGTTATCAACGTTTTTTTTTTGAAATTGTTTGTATTTTTAATAGTTAAGGTAATTGTAGAAATTGTTGGTGTTTTTCAATGTAGAGCTTGTTCAATTTGTTGGTGATTTTCAATGCTGAGGTTGTTGTTGAACTTGTTGGTGGTATCACTGTTCTTTTTTGAACTTTTTCTCTTCTTTTAAAAGTTGAGGTTTTGTTGAATTTGTTGTTGTTTTTCAATGTTGAGCTTGTTGAATTTGTTGTTTTTTTTCAATGTTGAGGTTGTTGTTGAATTTGTTGTTGATTTTCAATATCGAGTTTGTTGTTGAATTTGATGGTGTTATCAATGTTATTTTTTGAACTTTTTCTCTTCTTTAAAAGTTGAGGTAGTTGTTGAATTTGTTGGTATTTTTCAATGTTGAGCTTGTTGTTGAATTTGTTGGTTTTTTTCAATGTTGTGGTTATTGTTGAATTTGTTGGTGATTTTCAATGTTGAGGTTGTTGTTGAATTTGGTGTTGGTTTTCTATATTGAGTTTGTTGTTGAATTCGTTGGTGTTATCAATGTTATTTTTTGAACTTTTTTTTGTTTTTCAAAGTTGAGGTTGTTGTTGAATTTGTTGGTGTTATCAATGTTGAGGTTGTTCAATTTGTTGGTGATTTTCATTGTTGAGGTTGTTGAATTTTTTGGTGTTTTTCATTGTTGAGGTTGTTGAATTTTTTGGTGTTTTTCATTGTTGAGGTTGTTAGTGTTTTTCAATATTGAGGTTGTTGTTGAATTTGTTGGTGTTTTTCAATGTTGAGCTTGTTTAATTTGTTGCCGATTATCAATGTTGAGGCTGTTGTTGAACTTGTTGGTTTTATCAATGTTCTTTCTTGAACTTTTACTCTTCTTTTAAAAGTTGAGGTTGTAGTTGAATTTGTTGGTGTTGTTCAATGTTGAGGTTGTTGTTCAATTTGTTGGTGTTATCAATGTTCTTATTTGAACTTTTTCACTTCTTTTAAAAGTTGAGGTTGTTGTTGAATTTGTTGGTGTTTTTCAATGTTGAGGTTGTTGTTGAATATGTTGTTGATTTTCAATATCGAGTGTGTTGATGAATTTGATGGTGTTATCAATATTATTTTTTGAACTTTTTTTTATTTTTCAATGTTGAGGTTGATGCTGAATTTGTTCGTGTTATCAATTTTATTTTACGAACTTTTCTGTATTTTTCAATGTTGAGGTTGTTGTTTAATTTGTTGGTGTTATCAATGTTTTATTTGAACTTTTTCTCATCTTTTAAAAGTTGAGGTTGTTCAATTTGTTCGTATTTATCATTGATGCGATTGATTAATTTATGGGTGTTTTTCACTGTTGAGGTTGTTGAAGTTGTTGGTGTTTTTCAATGATGAGGTTGTTGTTTAATTATTTGTTGTTCTTCATTGTTGTTGTTGTTGCTGAATTTGTTGGTGTTTTTCAATGTTGCGGTTGTTGTTGAATTTTTTGGTGTTTTTCATTGTTGAGGTTGTTGTTGAATATGTTGGTGATTTTAAATGTTGAGGTTGTTCTTGAATTTGTTGGTGTTATGAATGTTATTTTTTGAATTCTTTTGTATTTTTGAAAGTTGAGATTGTTGTTGAATTTGTTGGTTTATTTCAATGCTGTGGTTGTTGTTGAATTTGTTGGTGTTTTTCAATGTCGAGGTTGATGTTGAATTTGTTGGTGTATTTCATTGTTGAGGTTGTTGTTGAATTTGTTGGTGTTTTTCAATGTTGAGGTTGTTATTGAACTTGTTGCTGTTATCAATGTTATTTTATGAAAATATATTGTATTTTTGAAAATTGAGCTAGTTGTTGAATTTGTTGGTTTTTTTCAATGTTGAGGTTGTTAAATTTGTTGGTGTTTTTCAATGTTGAGGTTGTTGTTGCATTTAATGGTGTTTTTTAATGTTGAGGTTGTTGTTGAATTTATTGGTGTTTTTCATTGTTGATTTTGTTGAATTTGTTGGTGATTTTCAATGTTATTTTTTGAACTTTTTTGTATTTATCAATGTTGAGGTTGTTTGTAAATTTGTTCCTTTTATCAATGTTGAGGTTGTTCAATGTGTTGGTGATTTTCAATATTGAGGTTGTTGTTGAATTTGCTGGTGTTTTTCATTGTTGATGTTGTTGTTGAATTTGTTGTTGATTTTCAATGTCGAGTTTGTTGTTGAATTTGATGGTGTTATCAATATTATTTTTGGAACTTTTTTTTATTTTTCAATGTTGAGGTTGTTGCTGAATTTGTTTGTGTTATCAATGTTATTTTTTGATCTTTTTTGTATTTGTCAATATTGAGTTTGTTGTTGAATTTGTTGGTGTTATCAATGTTATTTTTCGAGCTTTTATGTATTTTTCAATGTTGAGGTTGTTGTTGAATTTGTTGGTTTTATCAATGTTGAGGTTGTTCAATTTGTTGTGATTTTCAATACTAAGGTTGTTGTTGAATTTGTTGGTGTTTTTCATTGTTGGGGTTGTTGAATCTTTTGGTGTTTTTTTTTGTTCTGTTTGTTGAAGTTGTTGGTGTTTTTCAATGTTGAGGTTGTTGTTGAATTTGTTGGTGTTTTTCATTGTTGAGGTTGTTGTTGAATTTTTTGGTGTTATCAACGTTTTTTGTTGAACTTGTTTGTATTTTTAATTGTTAAGGTTGTTGTAGAATTTGTTGATATTTTTCAATGTTGAGCGTGTTCAATTTGTTGGCGATTTTCAATGTTGAGGTTCTGTTGAATTTGTTGGTTTTTATCAATGTTGAGGTTGTCGTTGAATTTGTTGTTGATTTTCAATATCGAGTTTGTTGTTGAATTTGATGGTGTTATCAATATTATTTTTTGAACTTTTTTTTATTTTTCAATGTTGAGGTTGTTGCTGAATTTGTTCGTGTTATCAATGTTATTTTTCGAACTTTTTTGTATTTTTCAATGTTGAGGATGTTGTTGAATTGTTGTGTTATCAATGTTTTTTTTGAACTTTTTCTCATCTTTTATAAGTTGTGGTTGTTGAATTTGTTGGAATTTTTCATTGTTGATGTTGTTGTTGAATTTGTAGGTGTTTTTTATTGTCGAGGTTGATGTTGAATTTATTGGTATTTTTCAATGTTGAGGTTGTTGTTGAATTTGTTGCTGTTTTTCATTGATGATGTTGTTGTTGAATTTGTTGGTGTTTTTCAATGTTGAGGTTGTTGTTGAATTTGTTGGTGTCATTCAATATTGAGGTTGTTGTTGAATTTCTTCGTGTTTTTCAATGTTGTGGTTGTTGTTGAATTTGTAGGTGTTTTTCATTCTCGTGGTTTTTGTTGAATTTGTTGGTGTTATCTATGTTTTTTTTGAACTTTTTCTCTTCTTTTAAAAGTTGAGGTTGTTGTTGAATTTGTTGGTATTTTTCAATGTTGCGGTTGTTGAATTTATTGGTGTTTTTCATTGTTGAGGTTGTTGTTGAATTGGTAGGTATTTTTGAATGTTGAGATTGTTGTTGTATTTGTTGTTGTTTTTCATTGTTGAGGTTGTAGTTCAATTTGTTGGTTTTTTCAATGTTGAGGATTTTGTTGAATTTGTTGCTGTTATCAATGTTATTTTTTGAACATTTATTGCATTTTTGAAAGTTGAGCTTGTTGTTGAATTTGTTGGTTTTTTTCAATGTTGAGATTGTTGTTGTATTTCTTGGTGTTTTTCAATGTTGAGGTTGTTGTTGAATTTATTCGTGTTATTCAATGTTGAGGTTGTTGTTGAATTTATTGGTGTTTTTCAGTGTTATTTTTTTAACTTTTCTGTTTTTTTCAATGTCGAGGTTGTTGTTGAATTTGTTGGTATTTTTCAATTGTTGCGATTGTTGAATTTTTTGGTGTTTTTCATTGTTGAGGATTTGAAGTTGTTGATGTTATACAATGTTGAGGTTGTTATTGAATTTGTTTTTGTTTTTCATTGTTGAGGTTGTTGTTGAATTTGTTGGTCTTTTTCAATGTTGCAGTTGTTGTTGAATGTTTTGGTGTTTTTCATTGTTGAGGTTGTAGTTGAATTTGTGGGTTTATTTCAATGTTGAAGTTGTTGTTGAATTTGTTGGTGATTTTCACTATTGAGGTTCTTGTTGAATTTGTTAGCGTTTTTCAATGTTGGGGATGTTGTTGAATTTTTTGGTTATTTTCAATATTGAAGTTGTTGAATTTTTTGGGTGATTTTCCATTTTGAGGTTGTTGTTGAATTTGTTGTTGTCTTTCAATATTGAGGTTGTTGTTGAATTTGTTGGTGTTTTTCAATGTTGATGTTGTTGTTGAATTTGTTGGTGACTTTCAATATTGAGGTTGTTGTTGAATTTGTAGGCGTTTTTCATTGTTGAGGTTGTAGTTGAAGTTGTTGGTGTTATTAATATTTTTTGAACTTTTTCTCGTCTTTAAGAGTTGAGGTTGTTGTTGCATTTGTTGGTGTTTTTTAATGTTGAGCTTGTTGTTGAAATTGTAGGTTATTTTCAATGTTGACGTTGTTGTTGAAATTGTAGGTGTTTTTCAATGTTGAGGTTGATGTTGAATTTGTTGGTGATTTTCAATGTTGAGTTATTGTTGAATTTGTTGCTATTTTTCAATATTGAGTTTTCTGTTGAATTTGTTGCTGTTATCAATGCTATTTTTTGAACTTTTTGTATTTTTCAACTTTGAGGTTGTTGTTGAATTTGTTGGTGTTATCAATGTTATTTTTTTAACTTTACTGTATTTTTCAATGTAGAGGTTGTTGTTGAATTTGTTGGTGTTATCAATGTTTTTTATGAAATTTTTCTCTTCCTTTTAAAGTTGAGGTTGTTGTTGAATTTGTTGGTATTTTTCAATGTTGCGATAGTTGAGTTTTTTGGTTTTTTTCATTTTTGAGGTTGTTGAAGATGTTGGTGTTTTTCAATGTTGAGGTTGTTATTGAACTTGTTGGTGTTTTTCATTGTTGAGGTTGTTGTTGAATTTGTTGGTGTTTTTCAATGTTGCAGTTGTTGTTGAATGTTTTTGCTGTTTTTCATTGTTGAGGTTTTTGAATTTGTGGGTTTATTGCAATGATGAGGTTGTTTTTGAACTTGTTGTTGATTATCAACATTGAGGTTCTTGTTGAATTTGTTGGCGTTTTTCAATGTTGATGTTGTTGTTGAATATGTTGGTGTCTTTCAATATTGAGGTTGTTGTTGAAATTGTTGGTGTTATCAATGTTATTTTTCGAACTTTTCTGTATCTTTCAATGTTGAGGTTGATGTTGAATTTGTTGGTATTTATCAATGTTGAGGTTGTTGTTGAATTTGTTGGTGTTTTTCATTGTTGAAGTTGGACTTGACTTTGTTGGCTGTTTTCAATGTTGAGGTTGTTGTTGAATTTTTTGCTGATTTTCAATATTGAGGATCTTGTTGAATTTCTTGTCGTTTTTCAATGTTGAGGTTGTTGTTGAATTTGTTGGTGATTTTCAATATTGAAGTTGTTGAATTTGTTGGGTGATTTTAAATGTTGAGATTGTTGTTGAATTTGTTGAATTCTTTCAATATTGAGGTTGTTGTTGAATTTGCTGGTGTTTTTCAATGTTGAGGTTGTTGTTGAATTTGTGGTGACATTCAATATTGAGGTTGTAGTTGAATTTGTTGGCGTTTTTCCATCTTGAGGTTGTTGTACAATTTGTTGGTTTCTTTCAATATTGAGGTTGTTGTTGAATTTGTTGGCGTTTTTCAATGTTGAGGTTGTTGTTGAATTTGATGGTGATTTTCAATATTTAGTTTGTTGTTGAATTTGTTGGTGTTTTTCAATGTTGAGGTTGTTGTTGAATTTGATGGTTATTTTCAATATTGATGTTGTTGAATTTGTTGGTGATTTTGAATGTTGAGGTTGTTGATGAATTTGTTGGTGTCTTTCAATATTGAGGTTGTTGTTGAATTTGTTGGTGTTATCAATGTTTTCTTTGAACTTTTTCTCATCTTTTAAAAGTTGTGGCTGTTGTTTAAATTTGTTGATGTTTTTCAATGTTGAGCTTGTTGTTGAATTTGCAGGTTTCTTTCAATGTTGAGGTTGTTGTTGAATTTTTTGTTGTTTTTCAATGTTGAGGTTGTTGTTGAATTTGTTTGTGTTATCAATGTTATTTTTTGAATTTTTCTGTATCTTTCAATGTTGAGGTTGTTGTTGAATTTGTTGGTGTTTTTCATTGTTATGGTTGTTGTTGAATATGTTGGTGTTATCAATGTTTTCTTTGAATTTTTTCTCTTCTTTTAAAAGTTGTGGTTTTTGTTTAAATTTGTTGGTGTTTTTCAATGTTGAGCTTGTTGTTGAATTTGCAGGTTTCTTTCAATGTTGAGGTTGTTGTTGAATTTTTTGGTGTTTTTCAATGTTGAGGTTGTTGTTGAATTTGTTTGTGTTATCAATGTTATTTTTTGAACTTTTCTGTATCTTTCAATGTTGAAGTTGTTGTTGAATTTGTTGGTGTTTTTCACTGTTATGGTTGTTGTTGAATTTGTTGGAGTTATCAATGTTTTCTTTGAACTTTATCTCTTCTTTTAAAAGTTGTGGTTGTTGTTTAAATTTGTTGGTGTTTTTCAAAGTTGAGCTTGTTGTTGAATTTTTTGGTGTTTTTCAATGTTGAGGTTGTTGTTAAATTTGTTTGTGTTATCAATGCTTTTTTTGAACTTTTCTGTATCTTTCAATGTTGAGGTTGTTGTTGAATTTGTTAGTGTTTTTCATTGTTGAGGTTGTTGTTGAATTTGTTGTTGTTTTTCAATGTTGTGGTTGTTGTTGAATTTGTTGGCGTTTTTCCATGTTGAGATTGTTGTTGAATTTGCTGGTGTTTTTCAGTGTTGAGGTTGTTGTTGAATTTGTTGGTGATATGCAATGTTGAGGTAGTTGTTGAATTTGTTGGTGTTACGAATGTTATTTTATTATTAAATTTTGTATTTTTAAATGTTGAGGTTGTTGTTGAAATTGTTGGTATTTTTCAATGATGTGTTTGTTGTTGAATTTGTTGGTGTTTTTCATTGTTGAGGTTGTTGTTGAATTTGTTGGTGTTTTTCAATGTTGAGGTTGTTGAATGTGTTGCTGTTTTTCAATGTTGATATTGTTGTTGCATTTATTGGTGTTTTTCATTGTTGAGGTTGTTGTTGAATTTGTTGGTGAATTTCAACGTGGAGGTTGTTGAATTTATTGCTGTTTTTCAATGTTGAGGTTGTTGTTGAATTTATTGCTGTCTTTCATTGTTGAGGTTGTTGTTGAATTGGGTGGTATTTTTGAATGTTGAGGTTTATGTTGAATTTGTTGGTGATCTGCATTGTTGAGGTTGTTGTTGAAGTTGTTGGTGTTTTTCAATGTTGAAGTTGTTGTTGAATTTATCGGTGTTTTTCAATGCTGAGGTTGTTACCTGAATTTGTTGGTGTTTTTCAATGTTGATTTTGTTAAATTGTTTGGTGATTTTCAATATTGAGGTAGTTGTTGAATTTGTTGGTGTTATCAATGTTATTTTTTGAACATTTATTGTATTTTTGAAAGTTGAGCATGTTGTTGAATTTGTTCATGTATTTCATTGTTGAGGTTGTTGTTGAATTTTTTGGTGCTTTTCAATGTTGAGGTTGTTCTAAAATTTTTTGGTGTTTTCATTGTTGAAGTTGTTGTTGAATTTGTTGGTGTTTTTCAATGTTGAGGTTGTTATTGAATTTGTTGCTGTTATCAATGTTATATTTTGAACATATATTGTATTTTTGAAAGTTGAGTTTGTTGAATTTGTCGGTTTTTTTCAATGTTGAGGTTGTTGTTGAATGTATTGGTGTCTTTCAATGTTGAGGTTGTTGTTGAATTTATTGGTGTTTTTCAATGATGAGGTTGTTGTTGAATTTGTTGATGTTTTCAATGTTGATTTTGTTGAATTTGTTGGTGATTTACCATATTGAGTTTGTTGCTGAATTTGTTTGTGTTTTCATTGTTATTTTTTGAAGTTTTTTGTATTTTTCAATGTTGCGGTTGTTGTTGATTTTTTTCGTGTATTTCATTGTTGAGGTTGTAGTTGAATTTGTTGGTGCTTTTCAATGTTGATGTTGTTGTTGAATTTGTTGCTGTTATCAATGTTATTTTTTGAACATTTTTTTTTGAAAGTTGAGCTTGATGAATTTGTTGGTATTTTTCATTGTTGAGGTTGTTGTTGAATTTGTTGCTGTTTTTCAATGTTGAGGTTGTTGTTGAATTTGTTGGTGCTTTACATTGTTGAGGTTGTTGTTGAATTTTTTGGTGTTTTTCATTGTTGAGGTTGACTTGACTTTGTTGGCTGTTTCAATGTTGAGGTTGTTGTTGAATATGTGGTGACTTTCGATATTGAGGTTGTTGTTGAATTTGTTGGCGTTTTTCAATGTTGAGGTTGTTGTTGAATTTGTTGGTGATTTTCAATATTGAGGTTGTTCTTGAATTTGTTGGCGTTTTTCAATGTTGAGCTCGTTGTTGGATTTGATGGTGATTTTGAAAATTGATGTTGTTGAATTTTTTTCGTGATTTTGAATGTTGAGGTTGTTGTTGAATTTGTTGGTGTCTTTCAATATTGAGGTTGTTGTTGAATTTGTTGGTGTTTTTCATTGTTGAGGTTGTTTTTGGATAGGTTGGTGTTATCAATGTTTTCTTTGAACTTTTTCTCTTCTTTTAAAAGTTGAGGTTGTTGTTTGAATTTGATGGTGTTTTTCAATGTTGAGCTTGTTGAATATGTCGGTTTCTTTGAATGTTGAGGTTGTTGTTGAATTTTTTGGTGTTTTTCAATGTTGAGGTTGTTGTTGAATTTGTTTGTGTTTTCAGTGTTATTTTTTGAACTTTTCTGTATCTTTCAATTTTGAGGTTGTTGTTGAATTTGTTGGTGTTTTTCATTGTTGAAGTTGTTGTTGAATTTGTTGGTGTTTTTCAATATTGAGGTTGTTGTTGAATTTGTTGGTGATTTTCAATATTGTGGTTGTTGTTGAATTTGTTGGCGTTTTTCAATTATGATGTTGTTGTTGAATTTGTTGGTGTTATCAATGTTATTTATTGAACTTTTCTGAATCTTTCAATGTTGAGGTTGTTGTTGAATTTGTTGGCATTTATCAATGTTGAGGTTGTTGTTGAATGTGTTGGTGTTTTTCATTGGATATGTTCTTGTTGAATTTGTTGGTGTTTTTCAATGTTGAGGTTGTTGTTGAATTTGTTGCTGTTAACAATGTTATTTTTTGATTTTTTTTGAGGTTGTTGTTGAATTTGTTGGCGTTTTTCCATGTTGAGGTTGTTGTTGAATTTGTGGTGACTTTCAATATTGAGTTTGTTGTTGAATTTGTTGGCGTTTTTCAATGTTGAGGTTGTTGTTGAATTTGTTGGCGTTTTTCAATGTTGAGGTTGCTGTTGAATTTTTGGTGATTTTCAATATTGATGTTGTTGAATATCTTGGTGATTTTGAATGTTGAGGTTGTTGTTGAATTTGTTGGTGTTATCAATGTTTTCTTTGAACTTTTTCTCTTCTTTTAAAAGTTGAGGTTGTTGTTTGAATTTGTTGGTGTTTTTCAATGTTGAGCTTGTTGTTGAATTTGTAGCTTTCTTTCAATGTTGAGGTTGTTGTTGAATTTGTTGGCATTTATCAATTTTGAGATTATTGTTGAATTTGTAGGTGTTTTTCATTGTTGAGGTTGTTGTTGAATTTGTTGGTGTTTCATCAATGTTGAGTTTGTTGTTGAATTTGTTGCTGTTATCAATGTAATTTTTTGAACTTTTTTTAATTGGAAGTTGAGCTTGTTGAATTTGTTGGTTATTTTCATTGTTGAGGTTGTTGTTGAATTTGATGGTGATTTTCAATATTGATGATCTTGAATTTTTGGTGATTTTGAATGTTGAGGTTCCTGTTGAATTTGTTGGTTTCTTTCAATATATAGTTTGATGTTGAATTTGTTGGTGTTTTTCATTGTTGATGTTGTTGTTGAATTTGTTGCTGTTCTTCAATGTTGATGTTGTTGTTGAATTTGTTGGTGTTTTTCATTGTTGAGGTTGTTGTTGAATTTGTTGCTGATTTTCAATATTGAGGATCTTGTTGAACTTCTTGGCGTTTTTCAATGTTGAGGTTGTTGTTGAATGTGTCGGTGATTTTCCATAGTGAAGTTGTTGAATTAGTTGGGTGATTTTAAATGTTGAGATTGTTGTTGAATTTAATGGATTCTTTCAATATTGAGGTTGTTGTTGAATTTGTTGGTGTTTTTCAATGTTGAGGTTGTTATTGAATTTGTGGTGACTTTCAATATTGAGTTTGTTGTTGAATTTGTTGGTGATTTTCAATATTGAGGTTGTTGTTGAATTTGTTGGCGTTTTTCAATGTTGAGGTTGTTAATGAATTTGATGGTGATTTTCAATATTGATGTTCTTGAATTTGTTGGTGATTTTGAATGTTGAGGTTGTTGTTGAATTTGTTGACGTTTTTCAATGTTGAGGTTGTTGTTGAATTTGATGTTGTTTTTCAATTTTGATGTTGTTGAATTTGCTGGTGATTTTGAATGTTGAGGTTGTTGAATTTGTGGTGACTTTCAATATTGAGGTTGTTGTTGAATTTGTTGACGTTTTTCAATGTTGAGGTTGTTGTTGAATTTGATGTTGTTTTTCAATTTTGATGTTGTTGAATTTGCTGGTGATTTTGAATGTTGAGGTTGTTGAATTTGTGGTGACTTTCAATATTGAGGTTGTTGTTGAATTTGTTGACGTTTTTCAATGTTGAGGTTGTTGTTGAATTTGTTGATATTTTTCATTTTTGAGGTTGTTGTTGAATTAATTGGAGTTATCAATGTTTTCTTTGAACATTTTCTCTTCTTTTAAAAGGTGAAATTGTTGTTTGAATTTGTTGGTGTTACTCAATGTTGAGCTTGTTATTGAATTTGTAGGTTTCTTTCAATGTTGAGGTTGTTGTTGAATTTTTTGGTGTTTTTCAATGTTGAGGTTGTTGTTGAATTTGTTGGCATTTATCAATTTTGAGATTGTTGTTGAATTTGTTGGTGTTTTTCATTGTTGATGTTGTTGTTGAATTTGCTGGTGTTTTTCAATGTTGAGGTTGTTGTTGAATTTGTTGTCATTTATCAATTTTGAGGTTGTTGTTGAATTTGTTGGTGTTTTTCATTGTTGATGTTGTTGTTGAATTTGCTGGTGTTTTTCAAAGTTGAGGTTGTTGTTGAATTTGTTGCTGTTATCAATGTTATTTTTTGAACTTTTTTATTTGAAAGTTGAGCTTGTTGAATTTGATGGTTTATTCATTGTTTAGGTTGTTGTTGAATTTGTTGCTGTCTTTCAATGTTGAGGTTGTTGTTGAGTTTGTTGGTGTTTTTCACTGTTGAGGTTGTTGTTGAATTTGCTGTTGATTTTCAATATTGAGGATCTTGTTGAATTTGTGGTGAATTTCAATATTGAGTATGTTGTTGAATTTGTTGGCGTTTTTCAATGTTGAGGTTGTTGTAGAATTTCTTTGTGATTTTCAATATTGAGGTTGTTGTTGAATTTGTTGGCGTTTTTCAATGTTGAGGTTGCTGTAGAATTTGATGGTGATTTTCCAGATTGATGTTGTTGAATTTGTTGGTGATTTTGAATGTTGAGGTTATTGTCGAATTTGTTGGTGTCTTTCAATATTGAGGTTGTTGTTGAACTTGTTGGTGTTTTTCATTTCTGAGGTTGTTGTTGAATTTGATGGTGTTATAAATGTTATTTTTTGAACTTTTCTGAATCTTTCAATGTCGTGGTTGTTATTGAATTTGTTTGGCATTTATCAATGTTGTGGTTGTTGTTGAATTTGTTGATGTTTTTCATTGTTGATGTTTTTGTTGAATTTGTTGGTGTATTTCAATGTTGAGGTTGTTGTTGAATTTGTTGCTGCTATCAATGTTATTTCTTGAACTTTTTTTTTTCAAAGCTAAGCTTTTTGAATTTGTTGGTTTTTTTCAATGTTGACGTTGTTGCTGAATTTGTTGCTGTTTTTCAATGTTGAGGTTGTTGATGAATTTGTTGGTGTTTTTCATTGTTGAGTTTGTTGTTGAATTTGTTGCTGTTTTGCAATGTTGTGGTTGTTGTTGAATTTTTTGGTGTTTTTCATTGTTGAGGTTGGACTTGACTTTGTTGGCTGTTGTCAATGTTGAGTTTGTTGTTGAATTTGTTGGTGATTTTCAATATTAAAGTTGTTGAATTTGTTGGGTGATTTTAAATGTTGAGATTGTTGTCGAATTTGTTGGATTCTTTCAATATTGAGGTTGTTGTTGAATTTGTTGGTGTTTTTCAATGTTGAGGTTGTTGTTGAATTTGTGGTGATTTTCAATATTGAGGTTGTTGTTGAATTTGTTGGTGTTTTTCCATGTTGAGGTTGTTGTTGAATTTGTGGTGACTTTCAATATTGAGGTTGTTGTTGAATTTTTTGGCGTTTTTCAATGTTGTGGTTGTTTTTGAATTTGATGTTGATTTTCAATTTTGATGTTGTTGAATTTGTTAGTTATTTTGAATGTTGAGGTTGTTGTTGAATTTGTAGGTTTCTTTCAATGTTGAGGTTGTTGTTGAATTTTTTGGTGTTTTTCAATATTGAGGTTGTTGTTGAATTTGTTTGTGTTATCAATGTTATTTTTTGAACTTATCTGTATCTTTCAATGTTGAGGTTGTTGTTGAATTTTTTGGTGTTTTTCAATATTGAGGTTGTTGTTGAATTTGTTTGTGTTATCAATGTTATTTTTTGAACTTATCTGTATCTTTCAATGTTGAGGTTGTTTTTGAATTTGTTGGAATTTATCAATGTTGAGGTTGTTGTTGAATTTGTTGCTGTTTTGCAATGTTGTGGTTGTTCTTGAATTTGTTGGAGTTATCA
Source organism: Cetorhinus maximus (assembly GCF_964194155.1). Lineage (NCBI taxonomy): Eukaryota > Metazoa > Chordata > Chondrichthyes > Lamniformes > Cetorhinidae > Cetorhinus > Cetorhinus maximus. The sequence goes on from NW_027596501.1 coordinate 154,335, forward strand.
ATGTTTTTCTTTGAACATGTTTTTTATATTTTTAAAAGTTTAAGTTGTTGTTGAATTTCTTTGTGTTTTTAAATGTTGAGGTTGTTGTTGAATTTTTTAGTGTTTATCATTGTTGAGGTTGTTGTTGAATTTGTTGGTGATTATCAATGTTGAGCTTGTTGAATTTATTGGTGTTTTTCATTGTTGAGGTTGTTGTTGAATTGATTCGTATTTTTGAATGTTGAGGTTGTTGTTGAATTTGTTGGTGTTTTTAATTGTTGAGGTTGTAGTTGAATTTGTTGGTGTTTTTCAATGTTGAGGTTGTTGTTGAATTTGTTGTTGTTATCAATGTTATTTGTTATACATTTATTGTATTTTTGAAAGTTGAGCTTATTGTTGAATTTGTTGGTTTTTGTCAATGTTGAGGTTGTTGTTGAAGTTGTTGAAGTTTTTCAATGTTGAGTTTGTTGTTGAATTTGTTGGTGTTTTTCGATGTTGATTTTGTTGAATTTATTGGTGTTTTTCAATATTGAGGTTGTTGTTGAATTTGTTCGTGCTAACAATGTTATTTTTTGAACATTTTTGAAAGTTCAGATTGTTGTTGAATTTGTTGGTGATTTTCAATATTGAGATTGTTGTTGAACTTGTTGGTGTTTTTCAATGTTGAGGTTGTTGTTAAATATGTTGGTGACTTTCAATATTGAGGTTGTTGTTGAACTTGTTTGTATTATCAATGTTTTTTTTTAAACTTTTTTGTATTTTTGAAAGTTTGAGCTTATTGTTGAATTTATTGGTGTTTTTCAGTGTTGAGGTTTTTGTTGATTTAATTGGTGTTTTTCAATGTTCAGGTTGTTGTTGAATTCGTTGGTCTTTTGCAATGTTGATGTTTTTGAATTTGTTGGTGATTTGTAATGGTGAGTTTTTTGTTAAATTTGTTGGTGTTATCCAAGTTTTTTTTTTTGAAGTTGTTTGTATTTTGAAAAGTTGTGTTTGTTGTTGAATTTGTTGGCCTTTTTCAATGTTGAGGTTGTTGTTGATTTTGTTGCTGTTATCAATGTTATTTTTTGAGCTTATTTGAATTTTTTAAAGTTGAGCTTGTTGATAAATGTGTTAGTTTTTTTCAATGTTGAGGTTGTTCTTGAATCTGTGGGTTATTTTCAATATCATGTTTGTTGTTGAATTTGTTGGTGTTATCAACGTTATTTTTTGAACTTTTTTTGTATTTTTCAATGTTGAGGTTGCTGTTGAATTTGTTTATATTTTTCAATGTTGCGGTTGCTGTTGAATTTTTTGGTGTTTTTCATTGTTGAGTTATTTATTAAATTTTTTGGTGTTTTTCAATGTTGAGGTTGTTGTTGAATTTGTTGGTGTATTTCAATATTGAGGTTGTTGTTGAATTTGTTGGTGACTTTCAATATTGAGGTTGTTGTTGAATTTGTTGGTGACTTTCAATATTGATGTTGTTGTTGGATTTGTTCGTGTCTTTCAATATTGAGGTTATTGATGAATTTGTTGGTGTTATCAATGTTTTTTTTGATCTTTTTCTCTTCTTTTAAAAGTTGAGGTTGTTGTTGAATTTGCTGGGGACTTTCAATATTGAGGTTGTTGTTGAATTTGTTGGTGTTAGAAATGTTCTTTTTAAAACTTTTTTGTATTTTTGAAATGATTTCCAATATTGAGATTGTTGTTGAATTTTTTGGTGTTATCAATGTTATTTTTTGAACTTTTTTATACTTTTAAAGATTGAGGTTATTGTTGAATTTGTTGGCGTTTTTCAATGTACAGGTGGTTGTTGAAGTTGTTAGTGTCTTTCAATATTGAGGTTGTTGTTGAATTTGTTGGTGTTTTTCAATGTTAAGGTTGGTGTTGAATTTGTTGGTATTTTTCAATGTTGAGGTTGTTGTTGAATTTGTTGGTGTTTTTCAATGTTGAGCTTGTTGTTGAATTTTTTGTTGTTTTTAATTGTTGAGGTTGTTGTTGAATTTGTTTCTGTTATCCACATAGTTTTTTGAACTTTTTTGTATTTTTGAAATTTGAGCTTGTTGCTGAATTTATTGGTTTTATTCAATGTGAGTTTGTTGTTGAATTTGTTGGTGTTTTTCAATGTTGAGGTTGTAGAATTTGTTGGTGATTTTCGACATTGGGTTTGTTGTTGAATTTGTTGGCGTTATCAATGTAATTTTTTGAACTTTTTTGTATTTTTCAATGTTGAGGTTGTTGTTGAATTTGTTGGTATTTTTCAATGTTGCGGTTGTTGTTGAATTTGTTCGTGTTTTTCAATGTTGAGGTTGTAGAATTTGTTGGTGATTTTCAATATTGGGTTTGTTGTTGAATTTGTTGGCGTTATCAATGTTATTTTTTGAACTTTTTTGTATTTTTCAATATTGAGGTTGTTGTTGAATTTGTTGGTATTTTTCAATGTTGTGGTTGTTGTTGAATTTTTTGGTGTATTTCATTGTTGCGGTTAATGAAGTTGTTGGTTTTTTTCAATGTTGATGCTGTTGTTAAATTTCTCAGTGTTTTTCAATGTTGAGGTTGTTGTTGAATTTTTTGGTGCTTTTCATTGTTGAGGTTGTTGTTGAATCTCATGGTGTTATCAATTTCTTTTGTTGCACTTGTTTGTATTTTTAAAAGTTAAGGTTGTTGTTGAATTTGTTGGTGTTTTTCAATTTTGAGGATATTGTTCAATTTGTAGGTGTTATAAAAGTACTTTTTTGAACTTTTTTGTACTTTTAAAGTTTGAGGTTGCTGTTGAATATGTTGGTATATTTCAATGTTGCGGTTGTTGTTGAATTTTTATGCATTTTTCAATGTTGAGGTTGTTGTTAAATTTGTAGGAGTTTTGCAATGTTGAGGTTGTTGTTGAATTTGTTGGTGTTTTTCAATGCTGAGCTTGTTGTTGAATTTGTTGGTTTCTTTCAATGTTGAGCTTGTTGTTGAATTTGTTGGTGTTTTTCAATGTTGAGGTTGTTGTTGAATTTGTTGGTGTTTTTCAATGTTGAGCTTGTAGTTGAATTTGTTGTTGTTTTTCAATGTTGAGCTCGTTGTTGAATTTTTGTTGTTTTTAATTGTTGAGGTTGTTGTTGAATTTGTTGGTGTTATCAATGTTATTTTTTGAACTTTTTTGTATTTTTCAATATTGCGTTTGTTGTTGAATTTGTTGGCATTATCAATGTTATATTTTGAACTTTTTTGTATTTTTCAGTATTGAGGTTGTTGTTGAATGTGTTGGTATTTTTCAATTTAGCGGGTGTTGTTGAATTTTTTGGTGTTTTTCATTGTTGAGGTTGTTCTTGAATTTCGTGGTGTTATCAATTTCTTTTGTTGAACTCGTTTTTCTTTTTAAAAGTTAAAATTGTTGTTGAATTTGCTGGTGTTTTTCAATGTTGAGGATATTGTTCAATTTGTTGGTGTTATCAAAGTTCGTTTTTGAACTTTTTTGTACTTTTAAAGGTTGAGGTTGTTGTTGAATTTGTTGGTATATTTCAATGTTGCGTTTGTTGTTGAATATTTAGGTGTTTTGCAATGTTGAGGTTGTTGTTGAATTTGTTGGTGTTTTTGAATGTTGAGGTTTTTGTTGAATTTGTTGGTGTTATCAAAGTTTTTTGGTGAATAAATTTGTATTTTTAAAAGTTAAGGTTGTTGTTGAATTTGATGGTGTTTTTCAATTTTGAGGTTGTTGATTTTGTTGGTGATTTTCAATATTGAGGTTGTTGTTGAATTTGTTGGTGTTTTTCAATGTTGAGTGTTTTAAAAATATTTTTTGGTGTTTTTCATTGTTGACGTTGCTGTTAAATTTGTTGGTGTTTTTAAATGTTGTGGTTGTTGTTGAATTTGTTGGTGACTTTCAAATTGAGGTTGTTGTTGAATATACTGGTGTTATCAATGTTCTTTTTTAAACTTTTATTTTGAAAGTTGAGCTTCTTGTTGAATTTGTTGGTGTTTTTCAATGTTGAGCTTCTTGTTGAATTTGTTGGTGTTTTTCAATGTTGAGGTTGTTGTTGAATTTGTTGGTGTTTTTTAAAGTTGATGTTTTTGAATTTGTTGGTGATTTAAAATATTGAGTTTGCTGTTGAATTCTTTGGCTTTATGAATGTTATGTTGTGAACTTTTTTGTATTGTTCAATGTTGAGGTTGTTGTTGAATTTGTTGGTATTTTTCAGTGTTGCGATTGTTGTTGAATTTTTTGGTGTTTTTCATTTTTGAGGTTGATGAAGTTGTTAGTGTTTTTTCAATGTTGAGGTTGTTGTTAAATTTGTCAGTGTTTTTCAATGTTGAAGTTGTTGTTGAATTTCTTGGTGTTATCAATTTCTTTTGTTGAACTTGTTTGTATTTTTCAATGTTGCTTTTGCTGTTGAATTTTTTGGTGTTTTTCATTGTTGAGGTTGTTGATGAATTTGTTGCTGTTTTTCAACGTTGAGTTTGTTGTTGAATTTGTTGGTGTTTTTCAATGATGAGGTTATAGTTCAATTTGTTGGTGTTTTTCAATGTCGAGGTTGATGTTGAATTTATTGGTGTTTTTCAATGTTGAGGTTGTTGTCAAAATTGTTGTTGTTTTTCAATGTTGATGTTGTTGAATTTACTGGTGATTTTCAATATTGAGTTTGTTGCTGAATTTGTCGGTGTTATCAATGTATTTTTTTTGTTGAAGTTGTTTGTATTTTTAAAAGCAGAGTTTGTTGTTGAAGTTGTTGGCGTTTTTCAATGTTGAGGTTGTTGTTGAATTTGTTGGTGATTTTCAATAGTGAGGTTGTTGTTGAATTTGTGGGTTTTATCAATGTTATATGAACTTTTTAGCATTTTTCAACGCTGAGGTTGTTGAATTGGTTGTTATTTTTCAATGTTGCGGTTGTTGTTAAATTTTTTGGTGTTTTTCTTTGTTGAGGTTGTTGTTGAATTTGTTGGTGATTTTAAATGTTGAGGTTGTTGTTGAATTTGTTTGTGATTTTCATTGTTGAGGTTGTTGTTGAATTTATTGGATTGAACATTGTTTTATGTTGAACTTGTTCTTCTTATTAAAAGTTAACGTGCTTGTTGAATTTGATGGTGATGTTCAATGTTGAGGTTGTTGAATTTGTTAGTGATTTTCAGTATTGACGTTGTTGTAGAATTTGTTGGTGTTATCAATGTTCTTTTTTGAACTTTTTTGTACTTTTAAATGTTGAGATTTTTGATGAATTTGTTGGTATTTTTCAATGTCGAGGATGTTATTGAATTTATTGGTGTATTTCAATGTTGAGGTTGTTGTTAAAATTGTTGGTGTCTTTCAATGTTGATGTTGTTGAATTGGCTGGTGATTTTCTATACTGAGTTTGTTGTTGAATTTGTTGATGTTATCAATGTATTTTTTTGTTGAAGTTGTTTGTATTTTTAAAAGCAGAGTTTGTTGTTGAATTTGTTGGCCTTCTTCAATGTTGAGGCTGTTGTTGAATTTGTTGGTGATTTTCAATAGTAAGGTTGTTGTTGAATTTGTGGGTATTATCAATGTTATTTTATGAACTTTTTTGCATTTTTCAACGTTGACGTTGTTGAATTTGTTGTTATTTTTCAATGTTGCGGTTGTTGTTGAATTTTTTGGTGTTTTTCTTTGTTGAGGTTGTTGTTGAATTTGTTGGTCATTTTCAGTGTTGAGGTTGTTGTTGAATTTGTTGGATTGAACAATGTTATATGTTGAACTTGTTCGTCTTTTTAAAAGTTAATGTGCTTGTTGAATTTGATGGTGTTTTTCAATGTTGAGGTTGTTGTTGAATTTTTTAGTGTTTATCATTGTTGAGGTTGTTGTTGAATTTGTTGGTGATTATCAATGTTGAGCTTGTTGAATTTATTGGTGTTTTTCATTGTTGAGGTTGTTGTTGAATTGATTCGTATTTTTGAATGTTGAGGTTGTTGTTGAATTTGTTGGTGTTTTTAATTGTTGAGGTTGTAGTTGAATTTGTTGGTGTTTTTCAATGTTGAGGTTGTTGTTGAATTTGTTGTTGTTATCAATGTTATTTGTTATACATTTATTGTATTTTTGAAAGTTGAGCTTATTGTTGAATTTGTTGGTTTTTGTCAATGTTGAGGTTGTTGTTGAAGTTGTTGAAGTTTTTCAATGTTGAGTTTGTTGTTGAATTTGTTGGTGTTTTTCGATGTTGATTTTGTTGAATTTATTGGTGTTTTTCAATATTGAGGTTGTTGTTGAATTTGTTCGTGCTAACAATGTTATTTTTTGAACATTTTTGAAAGTTCAGATTGTTGTTGAATTTGTTGGTGATTTTCAATATTGAGATTGTTGTTGAACTTGTTGGTGTTTTTCAATGTTGAGGTTGTTGTTAAATATGTTGGTGACTTTCAATATTGAGGTTGTTGTTGAACTTGTTTGTATTATCAATGTTTTTTTTTAAACTTTTTTGTATTTTTGAAAGTTTGAGCTTATTGTTGAATTTATTGGTGTTTTTCAGTGTTGAGGTTTTTGTTGATTTAATTGGTGTTTTTCAATGTTCAGGTTGTTGTTGAATTCGTTGGTCTTTTGCAATGTTGATGTTTTTGAATTTGTTGGTGATTTGTAATGGTGAGTTTTTTGTTAAATTTGTTGGTGTTATCCAAGTTTTTTTTTGAAGTTGTTTGTATTTTGAAAAGTTGTGTTTGTTGTTGAATTTGTTGGCCTTTTTCAATGTTGAGGTTGTTGTTGATTTTGTTGGTATTTTTCAATGTTGCGGTTGTTGTTGAATTTGTTCGTGTTTTTCAATGTTGAGGTTGTAGAATTTGTTGGTGATTTTCAATATTGGGTTTGTTGTTGAATTTGTTGGCGTTATCAATGTTATTTTTTGAACTTTTTTGTATTTTTCAATATTGAGGTTGTTGTTGAATTTGTTGGTATTTTTCAATGTTGTGGTTGTTGTTGAATTTTTTGGTGTATTTCATTGTTGCGGTTAATGAAGTTGTTGGTTTTTTTCAATGTTGATGTTGCTGTTAAATTTCTCAGTGTTTTTCAATGTTGAGGTTGTTGTTGAATTTTTTGGTGCTTTTCATTGTTGAGGTTGTTGTTGAATTTCATGGTGTTATCAATTTCTTTTGTTGCACTTGTTTGTATTTTTAAAAGTTAAGGTTGTTGTTGAATTTGTTGGTGTTTTTCAATTTTGAGGATATTGTTCAATTTGTAGGTGTTATAAAAGTACTTTTTTGAACTTTTTTGTACTTTTAAAGTTTGAGGTTGCTGTTGAATATGTTGGTATATTTCAATGTTGCGGTTGTTGTTGAATTTTTATGCATTTTTCAATGTTGAGGTTGTTGTTAAATTTGTAGGTGTTTTGCAATGTTGAGGTTGTTGTTGAATTTGTTGGTGTTTTTCAATGCTGAGCTTGCTGTTGAATTTGTTGGTTTCTTTCAATGTTGAGCTTGTTGTTGAATTTGTTGGTGTTTTTCAATGTTGAGGTTGTTGTTGAATTTGTTGGTGTTTTCAATGTTGAGCTTGTAGTTGAATTTGTTGTTGTTTTTCAATGTTGAGCTCGTTGTTGAATTTTTGTTGTTTTTAATTGTTGAGGTTGTTGTTGAATTTGTTGGTGTTATCAATGTTATTTTTTGAACTTTTTTGTATTTTTCAATATTGCGTTTGTTGTTGAATTTGTTCGTGTTTTTCAATGTTGAGGTTGTAGAATTTGTTGGTGATTTTCAATATTGGGTTTGTTGTTGAATTTGTTGGCGTTATCAATGTTATTTTTTGAACTTTTTTGTATTTTTCAATATTGAGGTTGTTGTTGAATTTGTTGGTATTTTTCAATGTTGTGGTTGTTGTTGAATTTTTTGGTGTATTTCATTGTTGCGGTTAATGAAGTTGTTGGTTTTTTTCAATGTTGATGCTGTTGTTAAATTTCTCAGTGTTTTTCAATGTTGAGGTTGTTGTTGAATTTTTTGGTGCTTTTCATTGTTGAGGTTGTTGTTGAATTTCATGGTGTTATCAATTTCTTTTGTTGCACTTGTTTGTATTTTTAAAAGTTAAGGTTGTTGTTGAATTTGTTGGTGTTTTTCAATTTTGAGGATATTGTTCAATTTGTAGGTGTTATAAAAGTACTTTTTTGAACTTTTTTGTACTTTTAAAGTTTGAGGTTGCTGTTGAATATGTTGGTATATTTCAATGTTGCGGTTGTTGTTGAATTTTTATGCATTTTTCAATGTTGAGGTTGTTGTTAAATTTGTAGGAGTTTTGCAATGTTGAGGTTGTTGTTGAATTTGTTGGTGTTTTTCAATGCTGAGCTTGTTGTTGAATTTGTTGGTTTCTTTCAATGTTGAGCTTGTTGTTGAATTTGTTGGTGTTTTTCAATGTTGAGGTTGTTGTTGAATTTGTTGGTGTTTTTCAATGTTGAGCTTGTAGTTGAATTTGTTGTTGTTTTTCAATTTTGAGCTCGTTGTTGAATTTTTGTTGTTTTTAATTGTTGAGGTTGTTGTTGAATTTGTTGGTGTTATCAATGTTATTTTTTGAACTTTTTTGTATTTTTCAATATTGCGTTTGTTGTTGAATTTGTTGGCATTATCAATGTTATATTTTGAACTTTTTTGTATTTTTCAGTATTGAGGTTGTTGTTGAATGTGTTGGTATTTTTCAATTTAGCGGGTGTTGTTGAATTTTTTGGTGTTTTTCATTGTTGAGGTTGTTCTTGAATTTCGTGGTGTTATCAATTTCTTTTGTTGAACTCGTTTTTCTTTTTAAAAGTTAAAATTGTTGTTGAATTTGCTGGTGTTTTTCAATGTTGAGGATATTGTTCAATTTGTTGGTGTTATCAAAGTTCGTTTTTGAACTTTTTTGTACTTTTAAAGGTTGAGGTTGTTGTTGAATTTGTTGGTATATTTCAATGTTGCGTTTGTTGTTGAATATTTAGGTGTTTTGCAATGTTGAGGTTGTTGTTGAATTTGTTGGTGTTTTTGAATGTTGAGGTTTTTGTTGAATTTGTTGGTGTTATCAAAGTTTTTTGGTGAATAAATTTGTATTTTTAAAAGTTAAGGTTGTTGTTGAATTTGATGGTGTTTTTCAATTTTGAGGTTGTTGATTTTGTTGGTGATTTTCAATATTGAGGTTGTTGTTGAATTTGTTGGTGTTTTTCAATGTTGAGTGTTTTAAAAATATTTTTTGGTGTTTTTCATTGTTGACGTTGCTGTTAAATTTGTTGGTGTTTTTAAATGTTGTGGTTGTTGTTGAATTTGTTGGTGACTTTCAAATTGAGGTTGTTGTTGAATATACTGGTGTTATCAATGTTCTTTTTTAAACTTTTATTTTGAAAGTTGAGCTTCTTGTTGAATTTGTTGGTGTTTTTCAATGTTGAGCTTCTTGTTGAATTTGTTGGTGTTTTTCAATGTTGAGGTTGTTGTTGAATTTGTTGGTGTTTTTTAAAGTTGATGTTTTTGAATTTGTTGGTGATTTAAAATATTGAGTTTGCTGTTGAATTCTTTGGCTTTATGAATGTTATGTTGTGAACTTTTTTGTATTGTTCAATGTTGAGGTTGTTGTTGAATTTGTTGGTATTTTTCAGTGTTGCGATTGTTGTTGAATTTTTTGGTGTTTTTCATTTTTGAGGTTGATGAAGTTGTTAGTGTTTTTTCAATGTTGAGGTTGTTGTTAAATTTGTCAGTGTTTTTCAATGTTGAAGTTGTTGTTGAATTTCTTGGTGTTATCAATTTCTTTTGTTGAACTTGTTTGTATTTTTCAATGTTGCTTTTGCTGTTGAATTTTTTGGTGTTTTTCATTGTTGAGGTTGTTGATGAATTTGTTGCTGTTTTTCAACGTTGAGTTTGTTGTTGAATTTGTTGGTGTTTTTCAATGATGAGGTTATAGTTCAATTTGTTGGTGTTTTTCAATGTCGAGGTTGATGTTGAATTTATTGGTGTTTTTCAATGTTGAGGTTGTTGTCAAAATTGTTGTTGTTTTTCAATGTTGATGTTGTTGAATTTACTGGTGATTTTCAATATTGAGTTTGTTGCTGAATTTGTCGGTGTTATCAATGTATTTTTTTTGTTGAAGTTGTTTGTATTTTTAAAAGCAGAGTTTGTTGTTGAAGTTGTTGGCGTTTTTCAATGTTGAGGTTGTTGTTGAATTTGTTGGTGATTTTCAATAGTGAGGTTGTTGTTGAATTTGTGGGTTTTATCAATGTTATATGAACTTTTTAGCATTTTTCAACGCTGAGGTTGTTGAATTGGTTGTTATTTTTCAATGTTGCGGTTGTTGTTAAATTTTTTGGTGTTTTTCTTTGTTGAGGTTGTTGTTGAATTTGTTGGTGATTTTAAATGTTGAGGTTGTTGTTGAATTTGTTTGTGATTTTCATTGTTGAGGTTGTTGTTGAATTTATTGGATTGAACATTGTTTTATGTTGAACTTGTTCTTCTTATTAAAAGTTAGCGTGCTTGTTGAATTTGATGGTGATGTTCAATGTTGAGGTTGTTGAATTTGTTAGTGATTTTCAGTATTGACGTTGTTGTAGAATTTGTTGGTGTTATCAATGTTCTTTTTTGAACTTTTTTGTACTTTTAAATGTTGAGATTTTTGATGAATTTGTTGGTATTTTTCAATGTCGAGGATGTTATTGAATTTATTGGTGTATTTCAATGTTGAGGTTGTTGTTAAAATTGTTGGTGTCTTTCAATGTTGATGTGTTGAATTGGCTGGTGATTTTCTATACTGAGTTTGTTGTTGAATTTGTTGATGTTATCAATGTATTTTTTTGTTGAAGTTGTTTGTATTTTTAAAAGCAGAGTTTGTTGTTGAATTTGTTGGCCTTCTTCAATGTTGAGGCTGTTGTTGAATTTGTTGGTGATTTTCAATAGTAAGGTTGTTGTTGAATTTGTGGGTATTATCAATGTTATTTTATGAACTTTTTTGCATTTTTCAACGTTGACGTTGTTGAATTTGTTGTTATTTTTCAATGTTGCGGTTGTTGTTGAATTTTTTGGTGTTTTTCTTTGTTGAGGTTGTTGTTGAATTTGTTGGTCATTTTCAGTGTTGAGGTTGTTGTTGAATTTGTTGGATTGAACAATGTTATATGTTGAACTTGTTCGTCTTTTTAAAAGTTAATGTGCTTGTTGAATTTGATGGTGTTTTTCAATGTTGAGGTTGTTGTTGAATTTTTTAGTGTTTATCATTGTTGAGGTTGTTGTTGAATTTGTTGGTGATTATCAATGTTGAGCTTGTTGAATTTATTGGTGTTTTTCATTGTTGAGGTTGTTGTTGAATTGATTCGTATTTTTGAATGTTGAGGTTGTTGTTGAATTTGTTGGTGTTTTTAATTGTTGAGGTTGTAGTTGAATTTGTTGGTGTTTTTCAATGTTGAGGTTGTTGTTGAATTTGTTGTTGTTATCAATGTTATTTGTTATACATTTATTGTATTTTTGAAAGTTGAGCTTATTGTTGAATTTGTTGGATTGAACAATGTTATATGTTGAACTTGTTCGTCTTTTTAAAAGTTAATGTGCTTGTTGAATTTGATGGTGTTTTTCAATGTTGAGGTTGTTGTTGAATTTTTTGGTGCTTTTCATTGTTGAGGTTGTTGTTGAATTTCATGGTGTTATCAATTTCTTTTGTTGCACTTGTTTGTATTTTTAAAAGTTAAGGTTGTTGTTGAATTTGTTGGTGTTTTTCAATTTTGAGGATATTGTTCAATTTGTAGGTGTTATAAAAGTACTTTTTTGAACTTTTTTGTACTTTTAAAGTTTGAGGTTGCTGTTGAATATGTTGGTATATTTCAATGTTGCGGTTGTTGTTGAATTTTTATGCATTTTTCAATGTTGAGGTTGTTGTTAAATTTGTAGGTGTTTTGCAATGTTGAGGTTGTTGTTGAATTTGTTGGTGTTTTTCAATGCTGAGCTTGCTGTTGAATTTGTTGGTTTCTTTCAATGTTGAGCTTGTTGTTGAATTTGTTGGTGTTTTTCAATGTTGAGGTTGTTGTTGAATTTGTTGGTGTTTTCAATGTTGAGCTTGTAGTTGAATTTGTTGTTGTTTTTCAATGTTGAGCTCGTTGTTGAATTTTTGTTGTTTTTAATTGTTGAGGTTGTTGTTGAATTTGTTGGTGTTATCAATGTTATTTTTTGAACTTTTTTGTATTTTTCAATATTGCGTTTGTTGTTAAATTTGTAGGTGTTTTGCAATGTTGAGGTTGTTGTTGAATTTGTTGGTGTTTTTCAATGCTGAGCTTGCTGTTGAATTTGTTGGTTTCTTTCAATGTTGAGCTTGTTGTTGAATTTGTTGGTGTTTTTCAATGTTGAGGTTGTTGTTGAATTTGTTGGTGTTTTCAATGTTGAGCTTGTAGTTGAATTTGTTGTTGTTTTTCAATGTTGAGCTCGTTGTTGAATTTTTGTTGTTTTTAATTGTTGAGGTTGTTGTTGAATTTGTTGGTGTTATCAATGTTATTTTTTGAACTTTTTTAATTGTTGAGGTTGTTGTTAAATATGTTGGTGACTTTCAATATTGAGGTTGTTGTTGAACTTGTTTGTATTATCAATGTTTTTTTTTAAACTTTTTTGTATTTTTGAAAGTTTGAGCTTATTGTTGAATTTATTGGTGTTTTTCAATGTTGAGGTTTTTGTTGATTTAATTGGTGTTTTTCAATGTTCAGGTTGTTGTTGAATTCGTTGGTCTTTTGCAATGTTGATGTTTTTGAATTTGTTGGTGATTTGTAATGGTGAGTTTTTTGTTAAATTTGTTGGTGTTATCCAAGTTTTTTTTTGAAGTTGTTTGTATTTTGAAAAGTTGTGTTTGTTGTTGAATTTGTTGGCCTTTTTCAATGTTGAGGTTGTTGTTGATTTTGTTGCTGTTATCAATGTTATTTTTTGAGCTTATTTGAATTTTTTAAAGTTGAGCTTGTTGATAAATGTGTTAGTTTTTTTCAATGTTGAGGTTGTTCTTGAATCTGTGGGTTATTTTCAATATCATGTTTGTTGTTGAATTTGTTGGTGTTATCAACGTTATTTTTTGAACTTTTTTTGTATTTTTCAATGTTGAGGTTGCTGTTGAATTTGTTTATATTTTTCAATGTTGCGGTTGCTGTTGAATTTTTTGGTGTTTTTCATTGTTGAGTTATTTATTAAATTTTTTGGTGTTTTTCAATGTTGAGGTTGTTGTTGAATTTGTTGGTGTATTTCAATATTGAGGTTGTTGTTGAATTTGTTGGTGACTTTCAATATTGAGGTTGTTGTTGAATTTGTTGGTGACTTTCAATATTGATGTTGTTGTTGGATTTGTTCGTGTCTTTCAATATTGAGGTTATTGATGAATTTGTTGGTGTTATCAATGTTTTTTTTGATCTTTTTCTCTTCTTTTAAAAGTTGAGGTTGTTGTTGAATTTGCTGGGGACTTTCAATATTGAGGTTGTTGTTGAATTTGTTGGTGTTAGAAATGTTCTTTTTAAAACTTTTTTGTATTTTTGAAATGATTTCCAATATTGAGATTGTTGTTGAATTTTTTGGTGTTATCAATGTTATTTTTTGAACTTTTTTATACTTTTAAAGATTGAGGTTATTGTTGAATTTGTTGGCGTTTTTCAATGTACAGGTGGTTGTTGAAGTTGTTAGTGTCTTTCAATATTGAGGTTGTTGTTGAATTTGTTGGTGTTTTTCAATGTTAAGGTTGGTGTTGAATTTGTTGGTATTTTTCAATGTTGAGGTTGTTGTTGAATTTGTTGGTGTTTTTCAATGTTGAGCTTGTTGTTGAATTTTTTGTTGTTTTTAATTGTTGAGGTTGTTGTTGAATTTGTTTCTGTTATCCACATAGTTTTTTGAACTTTTTTGTATTTTTGAAATTTGAGCTTGTTGCTGAATTTATTGGTTTTATTCAATGTGAGTTTGTTGTTGAATTTGTTGGTGTTTTTCAATGTTGAGGTTGTAGAATTTGTTGGTGATTTTCGACATTGGGTTTGTTGTTGAATTTGTTGGCGTTATCAATGTAATTTTTTGAACTTTTTTGTATTTTTCAATGTTGAGGTTGTTGTTGAATTTGTTGGTATTTTTCAATGTTGCGGTTGTTGTTGAATTTGTTCGTGTTTTTCAATGTTGAGGTTGTAGAATTTGTTGGTGATTTTCAATATTGGGTTTGTTGTTGAATTTGTTGGCGTTATCAATGTTATTTTTTGAACTTTTTTGTATTTTTCAATATTGAGGTTGTTGTTGAATTTGTTGGTATTTTTCAATGTTGTGGTTGTTGTTGAATTTTTTGGTGTATTTCATTGTTGCGGTTAATGAAGTTGTTGGTTTTTTTCAATGTTGATGCTGTTGTTAAATTTCTCAGTGTTTTTCAATGTTGAGGTTGTTGTTGAATTTTTTGGTGCTTTTCATTGTTGAGGTTGTTGTTGAATTTCATGGTGTTATCAATTTCTTTTGTTGCACTTGTTTGTATTTTTAAAAGTTAAGGTTGTTGTTGAATTTGTTGGTGTTTTTCAATTTTGAGGATATTGTTCAATTTGTAGGTGTTATAAAAGTACTTTTTTGAACTTTTTTGTACTTTTAAAGTTTGAGGTTGCTGTTGAATATGTTGGTATATTTCAATGTTGCGGTTGTTGTTGAATTTTTATGCATTTTTCAATGTTGAGGTTGTTGTTAAATTTGTAGGAGTTTTGCAATGTTGAGGTTGTTGTTGAATTTGTTGGTGTTTTTCAATGCTGAGCTTGTTGTTGAATTTGTTGGTTTCTTTCAATGTTGAGCTTGTTGTTGAATTTGTTGGTGTTTTTCAATGTTGAGGTTGTTGTTGAATTTGTTGGTGTTTTTCAATGTTGAGCTTGTAGTTGAATTTGTTGTTGTTTTTCAACGTTGAGCTCGTTGTTGAATTTTTGTTGTTTTTAATTGTTGAGGTTGTTGTTGAATTTGTTGGTGTTATCAATGTTATTTTTTGAACTTTTTTGTATTTTTCAATATTGCGTTTGTTGTTGAATTTGTTGGCATTATCAATGTTATATTTTGAACTTTTTTGTATTTTTCAGTATTGAGGTTGTTGTTGAATGTGTTGGTATTTTTCAATTTAGCGGGTGTTGTTGAATTTTTTGGTGTTTTTCATTGTTGAGGTTGTTCTTGAATTTCGTGGTGTTATCAATTTCTTTTGTTGAACTCGTTTTTCTTTTTAAAAGTTAAAATTGTTGTTGAATTTGCTGGTGTTTTTCAATGTTGAGGATATTGTTCAATTTGTTGGTGTTATCAAAGTTCGTTTTTGAACTTTTTTGTACTTTTAAAGGTTGAGGTTGTTGTTGAATTTGTTGGTATATTTCAATGTTGCGTTTGTTGTTGAATATTTAGGTGTTTTGCAATGTTGAGGTTGTTGTTGAATTTGTTGGTGTTTTTGAATGTTGAGGTTTTTGTTGAATTTGTTGGTGTTATCAAAGTTTTTTGGTGAATAAATTTGTATTTTTAAAAGTTAAGGTTGTTGTTGAATTTGATGGTGTTTTTCAATTTTGAGGTTGTTGATTTTGTTGGTGATTTTCAATATTGAGGTTGTTGTTGAATTTGTTGGTGTTTTTCAATGTTGAGTGTTTTAAAAATATTTTTTGGTGTTTTTCATTGTTGACGTTGCTGTTAAATTTGTTGGTGTTTTTAAATGTTGTGGTTGTTGTTGAATTTGTTGGTGACTTTCAAATTGAGGTTGTTGTTGAATATACTGGTGTTATCAATGTTCTTTTTTAAACTTTTATTTTGAAAGTTGAGCTTCTTGTTGAATTTGTTGGTGTTTTTCAATGTTGAGCTTCTTGTTGAATTTGTTGGTGTTTTTCAATGTTGAGGTTGTTGTTGAATTTGTTGGTGTTTTTTAAAGTTGATGTTTTTGAATTTGTTGGTGATTTAAAATATTGAGTTTGCTGTTGAATTCTTTGGCTTTATGAATGTTATGTTGTGAACTTTTTTGTATTGTTCAATGTTGAGGTTGTTGTTGAATTTGTTGGTATTTTTCAGTGTTGCGATTGTTGTTGAATTTTTTGGTGTTTTTCATTTTTGAGGTTGATGAAGTTGTTAGTGTTTTTTCAATGTTGAGGTTGTTGTTAAATTTGTCAGTGTTTTTCAATGTTGAAGTTGTTGTTGAATTTCTTGGTGTTATCAATTTCTTTTGTTGAACTTGTTTGTATTTTTCAATGTTGCTTTTGCTGTTGAATTTTTTGGTGTTTTTCATTGTTGAGGTTGTTGATGAATTTGTTGCTGTTTTTCAACGTTGAGTTTGTTGTTGAATTTGTTGGTGTTTTTCAATGATGAGGTTATAGTTCAATTTGTTGGTGTTTTTCAATGTCGAGGTTGATGTTGAATTTATTGGTGTTTTTCAATGTTGAGGTTGTTGTCAAAATTGTTGTTGTTTTTCAATGTTGATGTTGTTGAATTTACTGGTGATTTTCAATATTGAGTTTGTTGCTGAATTTGTCGGTGTTATCAATGTATTTTTTTTGTTGAAGTTGTTTGTATTTTTAAAAGCAGAGTTTGTTGTTGAAGTTGTTGGCGTTTTTCAATGTTGAGGTTGTTGTTGAATTTGTTGGTGATTTTCAATAGTGAGGTTGTTGTTGAATTTGTGGGTTTTATCAATGTTATATGAACTTTTTAGCATTTTTCAACGCTGAGGTTGTTGAATTGGTTGTTATTTTTCAATGTTGCGGTTGTTGTTAAATTTTTTGGTGTTTTTCTTTGTTGAGGTTATTGTTGAATTTGTTGGTGATTTTAAATGTTGAGGTTGTTGTTGAATTTGTTTGTGATTTTCATTGTTGAGGTTGTTGTTGAATTTATTGGATTGAACATTGTTTTATGTTGAACTTGTTCTTCTTATTAAAAGTTAACGTGCTTGTTGAATTTGATGGTGATGTTCAATGTTGAGGTTGTTGAATTTGTTAGTGATTTTCAGTATTGAAGTTGTTGTAGAATTTGTTGGTGTTATCAATGTTCTTTTTTGAACTTTTTTGTACTTTTAAATGTTGAGATTTTTGATGAATTTGTTGGTATTTTTCAATGTCGAGGATGTTATTGAATTTATTGGTGTATTTCAATGTTGAGGTTGTTGTTAAAATTGTTGGTGTCTTTCAATGTTGATGTTGTTGAATTGGCTGGTGATTTTCTATACTGAGTTTGTTGTTGAATTTGTTGATGTTATCAATGTATTTTTTTGTTGAAGTTGTTTGTATTTTTAAAAGCAGAGTTTGTTGTTGAATTTGTTGGCCTTCTTCAATGTTGAGGCTGTTGTTGAATTTGTTGGTGATTTTCAATAGTAAGGTTGTTGTTGAATTTGTGGGTATGATCAATGTTATTTTATGAACTTTTTTGCATTTTTCAACGTTGACGTTGTTGAATTTGTTGTTATTTTTCAATGTTGCGGTTGTTGTTGAATTTTTTGGTGTTTTTCTTTGTTGAGGTTGTTGTTGAATTTGTTGGTCATTTTCAATGTTGAGGTTGTTGTTGAATTTGTTGGATTGAACAATGTTATATGTTGAAATTGTTCGTCTTTTTAAAAGTTAATGTGCTTGTTGAATTTGATGGTGTTTTTCAATGTTGAGGTTGTTGTTGAATTTTTTAGTGTTTATCATTGTTGAGGTTGTTGTTGAATTTGTTGGTGATTATCAATGTTGAGCTTGTTGAATTTATTGGTGTTTTTCATTGTTGAGGTTGTTGTTGAATTGATTCGTATTTTTGAATGTTGAGGTTGTTGTTGAATTTGTTGGTGTTTTTAATTGTTGAGGTTGTAGTTGAATTTGTTGGTGTTTTTCAATGTTGAGGTTGTTGTTGAATTTGTTGTTGTTATCAATGTTATTTGTTATACATTTATTGTATTTTTGAAAGTTGAGCTTATTGTTGAATTTGTTGGTTTTTTTCAATGTTGAGGTTGTTGTTGAAGTTGTTGAAGTTTTTCAATGTTGAGTTTGTTGTTGAATTTGTTGGTGTTTTTCGATGTTGATTTTGTTGAATTTATTGGTGTTTTTCAATATTGAGGTTGTTGTTGAATTTGTTCGTGCTAACAATGTTATTTTTTGAACATTTTTGAAAGTTCAGATTGTTGTTGAATTTGTTGGTGATTTTCAATATTGAGATTGTTGTTGAACTTGTTGGTGTTTTTCAATGTTGAGGTTGTTGTTAAATATGTTGGTGACTTTCAATATTGAGGTTGTTGTTGAACTTGTTTGTATTATCAATGATTTTTTTTAAACTTTTTTGTATTTTTGAAAGTTTGAGCTTATTGTTGAATTTATTGGTGTTTTTCAATGTTCAGGTTGTTGTTGAATTCGTTGGTCTTTTGCAATGTTGATGTTTTTGAATATGTTGGTGATTTGTAATGGTGAGTTTTTTGTTAAATTTGTTGGTGTTATCCAAGTTTTTTTTTGAAGTTGTTTGTATTTTGAAAAGTTGTGTTTGTTGTTGAATTTGTTGGCCTTTTTCAATGTTGAGGTTGTTGTTGATTTTGTTGGTATTTTTCAATGTTGCGGTTGTTGTTGAATTTGTTCGTGTTTTTCAATGTTGAGGTTGTAGAATTTGTTGGTGATTTTCAATATTGGGTTTGTTGTTGAATTTGTTGGCGTTATCAATGTTATTTTTTGAACTTTTTTGTATTTTTCAATATTGAGGTTGTTGTTGAATTTGTTGGTATTTTTCAATGTTGTGGTTGTTGTTGAATTTTTTGGTGTATTTCATTGTTGCGGTTAATGAAGTTGTTGGTTTTTTTCAATGTTGATGTTGCTGTTAAATTTCTCAGTGTTTTTCAATGTTGAGGTTGTTGTTGAATTTTTTGGTGCTTTTCATTGTTGAGGTTGTTGTTGAATTTCATGGTGTTATCAATTTCTTTTGTTGCACTTGTTTGTATTTTTAAAAGTTAAGGTTGTTGTTGAATTTGTTGGTGTTTTTCAATTTTGAGGATATTGTTCAATTTGTAGGTGTTATAAAAGTACTTTTTTGAACTTTTTTGTACTTTTAAAGTTTGAGGTTGCTGTTGAATATGTTGGTATATTTCAATGTTGCGGTTGTTGTTGAATTTTTATGCATTTTTCAATGTTGAGGTTGTTGTTAAATTTGTAGGTGTTTTGCAATGTTGAGGTTGTTGTTGAATTTGTTGGTGTTTTTCAATGCTGAGCTTGCTGTTGAATTTGTTGGTTTCTTTCAATGTTGAGCTTGTTGTTGAATTTGTTGGTGTTTTTCAATGTTGAGGTTGTTGTTGAATTTGTTGGTGTTTTCAATGTTGAGCTTGTAGTTGAATTTGTTGTTGTTTTTCAATGTTGAGCTCGTTGTTGAATTTTTGTTGTTTTTAATTGTTGAGGTTGTTGTTGAATTTGTTGGTGTTATCAATGTTATTTTTTGAACTTTTTTGTATTTTTCAATATTGCGTTTGTTGTTGAATTTGTTGGCATTATCAATGTTATATTTTGAACTTTTTTGTATTTTTCAGTATTGAGGTTGTTGTTGAATGTGTTGGTATTTTTCAATTTAGCGGGTGTTGTTGAATTTTTTGGTGTTTTTCATTGTTGAGGTTGTTCTTGAATTTCGTGGTGTTATCAATTTCTTTTGTTGAACTCGTTTTTCTTTTTAAAAGTTAAAATTGTTGTTGAATTTGCTGGTGTTTTTCAATGTTGAGGATATTGTTCAATTTGTTGGTGTTATCAAAGTTCGTTTTTGAACTTTTTTGTACTTTTAAAGGTTGAGGTTGTTGTTGAATTTGTTGGTATATTTCAATGTTGCGTTTGTTGTTGAATTTTTAGGTGTTTTGCAATGTTGAGGTTGTTGTTGAATTTGTTGGTGTTTTTGAATGTTGAGGTTTTTGTTGAATTTGTTGGTGTTATCAAAGTTTTTTGGTGAATAAATTTGTATTTTTAAAAGTTAAGGTTGTTGTTGAATTTGATGGTGTTTTTCAATTTTGAGGTTGTTGATTTTGTTGGTGATTTTCAATATTGAGGTTGTTGTTGAATTTGTTGGTGTTTTTCAATGTTGAGTGTTTTAAAAATATTTTTTGGTGTTTTTCATTGTTGACGTTGCTGTTAAATTTGTTGGTGTTTTTAAATGTTGTGGTTGTTGTTGAATTTGTTGGTGACTTTCAAATTGAGGTTGTTGTTGAATTTACTGGTGTTATCAATGTTCTTTTTTAAACTTTTTTATTTGAAAGTTGAGCTTCTTGTTGAATTTGTTGGTGTTTTTCAATGTTGAGCTTCTTGTTGAATTTGTTGGTGTTTTTCAATGTTGAGGTTGTTGTTGAATTTGTTGGTGTTTTTTAAAGTTGATGTTTTTGAATTTGTTGGTGATTTAAAATATTGAGTTTGCTGTTGAATTCTTTGGCTTTATGAATGTTATGTTGTGAACTTTTTTGTATTGTTCAATGTTGAGGTTGTTGTTGAATTTGTTGGTATTTTTCAGTGTTGCGATTGTTGTTGAATTTTTTGGTGTTTTTCATTTTTGAGGTTGATGAAGTTGTTAGTGTTTTTTCAATGTTGAGGTTGTTGTTAAATTTGTCAGTGTTTTTCAATGTTGAAGTTGTTGTTGAATTTCTTGGTGTTATCAATTTCTTTTGTTGAACTTGTTTGTATTTTTCAATGTTGCTTTTGCTGTTGAATTTTTTGGTGTTTTTCATTGTTGAGGTTGTTGATGAATTTGTTGCTGTTTTTCAACGTTGAGTTTGTTGTTGAATTTGTTGGTGTTTTTCAATGATGAGGTTATAGTTCAATTTGTTGGTGTTTTTCAATGTCGAGGTTGATGTTGAATTTATTGGTGTTTTTCAATGTTGAGGTTGTTGTCAAAATTGTTGTTGTTTTTCAATGTTGATGTTGTTGAATTTACTGGTGATTTTCAATATTGAGTTTGTTGCTGAATTTGTCGGTGTTATCAATGTATTTTTTTTGTTGAAGTTGTTTGTATTTTTAAAAGCAGAGTTTGTTGTTGAAGTTGTTGGCGTTTTTCAATGTTGAGGTTGTTGTTGAATTTGTTGGTGATTTTCAATAGTGAGGTTGTTGTTGAATTTGTGGGTTTTATCAATGTTATATGAACTTTTTAGCATTTTTCAACGCTGAGGTTGTTGAATTGGTTGTTATTTTTCAATGTTGCGGTTGTTGTTAAATTTTTTGGTGTTTTTCTTTGTTGAGGTTGTTGTTGAATTTGTTGGTGATTTTAAATGTTGAGGTTGTTGTTGAATTTGTTTGTGATTTTCATTGTTGAGGTTGTTGTTGAATTTATTGGATTGAACATTGTTTTATGTTGAACTTGTTCTTCTTATTAAAAGTTAACGTGCTTGTTGAATTTGATGGTGATGTTCAATGTTGAGGTTGTTGAATTTGTTAGTGATTTTCAGTATTGACGTTGTTGTAGAATTTGTTGGTGTTATCAATGTTCTTTTTTGAACTTTTTTGTACTTTTAAATGTTGAGATTTTTGATGAATTTGTTGGTATTTTTCAATGTCGAGGATGTTATTGAATTTATTGGTGTATTTCAATGTTGAGGTTGTTGTTAAAATTGTTGGTGTCTTTCAATGTTGATGTTGTTGAATTGGCTGGTGATTTTCTATACTGAGTTTGTTGTTGAATTTGTTGATGTTATCAATGTATTTTTTTGTTGAAGTTGTTTGTATTTTTAAAAGCAGAGTTTGTTGTTGAATTTGTTGGCCTTCTTCAATGTTGAGGCTGTTGTTGAATTTGTTGGTGATTTTCAATAGTAAGGTTGTTGTTGAATTTGTGGGTATGATCAATGTTATTTTATGAACTTTTTTGCATTTTTCAACGTTGACGTTGTTGAATTTGTTGTTATTTTTCAATGTTGCGGTTGTTGTTGAATTTTTTGGTGTTTTTCTTTGTTGAGGTTGTTGTTGAATTTGTTGGTCATTTTCAATGTTGAGGTTGTTGTTGAATTTGTTGGATTGAACAATGTTATATGTTGAACTTGTTCGTCTTTTTAAAAGTTAATGTGCTTGTTGAATTTGATGGTGTTTTTCAATGTTGAGGTTGTTGTTGAATTTTTTAGTGTTTATCATTGTTGAGGTTGTTGTTGAATTTGTTGGTGATTATCAATGTTGAGCTTGTTGAATTTATTGGTGTTTTTCATTGTTGAGGTTGTTGTTGAATTGATTCGTATTTTTGAATGTTGAGGTTGTTGTTGAATTTGTTGGTGTTTTTAATTGTTGAGGTTGTAGTTGAATTTGTTGGTGTTTTTCAATGTTGAGGTTGTTGTTGAATTTGTTGTTGTTATCAATGTTATTTGTTATACATTTATTGTATTTTTGAAAGTTGAGCTTATTGTTGAATTTGTTGGTTTTTGTCAATGTTGAGGTTGTTGTTGAAGTTGTTGAAGTTTTTCAATGTTGAGTTTGTTGTTGAATTTGTTGGTGTTTTTCGATGTTGATTTTGTTGAATTTATTGGTGTTTTTCAATATTGAGGTTGTTGTTGAATTTGTTCGTGCTAACAATGTTATTTTTTGAACATTTTTGAAAGTTCAGATTGTTGTTGAATTTGTTGGTGATTTTCAATATTGAGATTGTTGTTGAACTTGTTGGTGTTTTTCAATGTTGAGGTTGTTGTTAAATATGTTGGTGACTTTCAATATTGAGGTTGTTGTTGAACTTGTTTGTATTATCAATGTTTTTTTTTAAACTTTTTTGTATTTTTGAAAGTTTGAGCTTATTGTTGAATTTATTGGTGTTTTTCAGTGTTGAGGTTTTTGTTGATTTAATTGGTGTTTTTCAATGTTCAGGTTGTTGTTGAATTCGTTGGTCTTTTGCAATGTTGATGTTTTTGAATTTGTTGGTGATTTGTAATGGTGAGTTTTTTGTTAAATTTGTTGGTGTTATCCAAGTTTTTTTTTGAAGTTGTTTGTATTTTGAAAAGTTGTGTTTGTTGTTGAATTTGTTGGCCTTTTTCAATGTTGAGGTTGTTGTTGATTTTGTTGCTGTTATCAATGTTATTTTTTGAGCTTATTTGAATTTTTTAAAGTTGAGCTTGTTGATAAATGTGTTAGTTTTTTTCAATGTTGAGGTTGTTCTTGAATCTGTGGGTTATTTTCAATATCATGTTTGTTGTTGAATTTGTTGGTGTTATCAACGTTATTTTTTGAACTTTTTTTGTATTTTTCAATGTTGAGGTTGCTGTTGAATTTGTTTATATTTTTCAATGTTGCGGTTGCTGTTGAATTTTTTGGTGTTTTTCATTGTTGAGTTATTTATTAAATTTTTTGGTGTTTTTCAATGTTGAGGTTGTTGTTGAATTTGTTGGTGTATTTCAATATTGAGGTTGTTGTTGAATTTGTTGGTGACTTTCAATATTGAGGTTGTTGTTGAATTTGTTGGTGACTTTCAATATTGATGTTGTTGTTGGATTTGTTCGTGTCTTTCAATATTGAGGTTATTGATGAATTTGTTGGTGTTATCAATGTTTTTTTTGATCTTTTTCTCTTCTTTTAAAAGTTGAGGTTGTTGTTGAATTTGCTGGGGACTTTCAATATTGAGGTTGTTGTTGAATTTGTTGGTGTTAGAAATGTTCTTTTTAAAACTTTTTTGTATTTTTGAAATGATTTCCAATATTGAGATTGTTGTTGAATTTTTTGGTGTTATCAATGTTATTTTTTGAACTTTTTTATACTTTTAAAGATTGAGGTTATTGTTGAATTTGTTGGCGTTTTTCAATGTACAGGTTGTTGTTGAAGTTGTTAGTGTCTTTCAATATTGAGGTTGTTGTTGAATTTGTTGGTGTTTTTCAATGTTAAGGTTGTTGTTGAATTTGTTGGTGTTTTTCAATGTTGAGGTTGTTGTTGAATTTGTTGGTGTTTTTCAATGTTGAGCTTGTTGTTGAATTTTTTGTTGTTTTTAATTGTTGAGGTTGTTGTTGAATTTGTTTCTGTTATCCACATAGTTTTTTGAACTTTTTTGTATTTTTGAAATTTGAGCTTGTTGCTGAATTTATTGGTTTTATTCAATGTGAGTTTGTTGTTGAATTTGTTGGTGTTTTTCAATGTTGAGGTTGTAGAATTTGTTGGTGATTTTCGACATTGGGTTTGTTGTTGAATTTGTTGGCGTTATCAATGTAATTTTTTGAACTTTTTTGTATTTTTCAATGTTGAGGTTGTTGTTGAATTTGTTGGTATTTTTCAATGTTGCGGTTGTTGTTGAATTTGTTCGTGTTTTTCAATGTTGAGGTTGTAGAATTTGTTGGTGATTTTCAATATTGGGTTTGTTGTTGAATTTGTTGGCGTTATCAATGTTATTTTTTGAACTTTTTTGTATTTTTCAATATTGAGGTTGTTGTTGAATTTGTTGGTATTTTTCAATGTTGTGGTTGTTGTTGAATTTTTTGGTGTATTTCATTGTTGCGGTTAATGAAGTTGTTGGTTTTTTTCAATGTTGATGTTGCTGTTAAATTTCTCAGTGTTTTTCAATGTTGAGGTTGTTGTTGAATTTTTTGGTGCTTTTCATTGTTGAGGTTGTTGTTGAATTTCATGGTGTTATCAATTTCTTTTGTTGCACTTGTTTGTATTTTTAAAAGTTAAGGTTGTTGTTGAATTTGTTGGTGTTTTTCAATTTTGAGGATATTGTTCAATTTGTAGGTGTTATAAAAGTACTTTTTTGAACTTTTTTGTACTTTTAAAGTTTGAGGTTGCTGTTGAATATGTTGGTATATTTCAATGTTGCGGTTGTTGTTGAATTTTTATGCATTTTTCAATGTTGAGGTTGTTGTTAAATTTGTAGGTGTTTTGCAATGTTGAGGTTGTTGTTGAATTTGTTGGTGTTTTTCAATGCTGAGCTTGCTGTTGAATTTGTTGGTTTCTTTCAATGTTGAGCTTGTTGTTGAATTTGTTGGTGTTTTTCAATGTTGAGGTTGTTGTTGAATTTGTTGGTGTTTTTCAATGTTGAGCTTGTAGTTGAATTTGTTGTTGTTTTTCAATGTTGAGCTCGTTGTTGAATTTTTGTTGTTTTTAATTGTTGAGGTTGTTGTTGAATTTGTTGGTGTTATCAATGTTATTTTTTGAACTTTTTTGTATTTTTCAATATTGCGTTTGTTGTTGAATTTGTTGGCATTATCAATGTTATATTTTGAACTTTTTTGTATTTTTCAGTATTGAGGTTGTTGTTGAATGTGTTGGTATTTTTCAATTTAGCGGGTGTTGTTGAATTTTTTGGTGTTTTTCATTGTTGAGGTTGTTCTTGAATTTCGTGGTGTTATCAATTTCTTTTGTTGAACTCGTTTTTCTTTTTAAAAGTTAAAATTGTTGTTGAATTTGCTGGTGTTTTTCAATGTTGAGGATATTGTTCAATTTGTTGGTGTTATCAAAGTTCGTTTTTGAACTTTTTTGTACTTTTAAAGGTTGAGGTTGTTGTTGAATTTGTTGGTATATTTCAATGTTGCGTTTGTTGTTGAATTTTTAGGTGTTTTGCAATGTTGAGGTTGTTGTTGAATTTGTTGGTGTTTTTGAATGTTGAGGTTTTTGTTGAATTTGTTGGTGTTATCAAAGTTTTTTGGTGAATAAATTTGTATTTTTAAAAGTTAAGGTTGTTGTTGAATTTGATGGTGTTTTTCAATTTTGAGGTTGTTGATTTTGTTGGTGATTTTCAATATTGAGGTTGTTGTTGAATTTGTTGGTGTTTTTCAATGTTGAGTGTTTTAAAAATATTTTTTGGTGTTTTTCATTGTTGACGTTGCTGTTAAATTTGTTGGTGTTTTTAAATGTTGTGGTTGTTGTTGAATTTGTTGGTGACTTTCAAATTGAGGTTGTTGTTGAATTTACTGGTGTTATCAATGTTCTTTTTTAAACTTTTTTATTTGAAAGTTGAGCTTCTTGTTGAATTTGTTGGTGTTTTTCAATGTTGAGCTTCTTGTTGAATTTGTTGGTGTTTTTCAATGTTGAGGTTGTTGTTGAATTTGTTGGTGTTTTTTAAAGTTGATGTTTTTGAATTTGTTGGTGATTTAAAATATTGAGTTTGCTGTTGAATTCTTTGGCTTTATGAATGTTATGTTGCGAACTTTTTTGTATTGTTCAATGTTGAGGTTGTTGTTGAATTTGTTGGTATTTTTCAGTGTTGCGATTGTTGTTGAATTTTTTGGTGTTTTTCATTTTTGAGGTTGATGAAGTTGTTAGTGTTTTTTCAATGTTGAGGTTGTTGTTAAATTTGTCAGTGTTTTTCAATGTTGAAGTTGTTGTTGAATTTCTTGGTGTTATCAATTTCTTTTGTTGAACTTGTTTGTATTTTTCAATGTTGCTTTTGCTGTTGAATTTTTTGGTGTTTTTCATTGTTGAGGTTGTTGATGAATTTGTTGCTGTTTTTCAACGTTGAGTTTGTTGTTGAATTTGTTGGTGTTTTTCAATGATGAGGTTATAGTTCAATTTGTTGGTGTTTTTCAATGTCGAGGTTGATGTTGAATTTATTGGTGTTTTTCAATGTTGAGGTTGTTGTCAAAATTGTTGTTGTTTTTCAATGTTGATGTTGTTGAATTTACTGGTGATTTTCAATATTGAGTTTGTTGCTGAATTTGTCGGTGTTATCAATGTATTTTTTTGTTGAAGTTGTTTGTATTTTTAAAAGCAGAGTTTGTTGTTGAAGTTGTTGGCGTTTTTCAATGTTGAGGTTGTTGTTGAATTTGTTGGTGATTTTCAATAGTGAGGTTGTTGTTGAATTTGTGGGTTTTATCAATGTTATATGAACTTTTTAGCATTTTTCAACGCTGAGGTTGTTGAATTGGTTGTTATTTTTCAATGTTGCGGTTGTTGTTAAATTTTTTGGTGTTTTTCTTTGTTGAGGTTGTTGTTGAATTTGTTGGTGATTTTAAATGTTGAGGTTGTTGTTGAATTTGTTTGTGATTTTCATTGTTGAGGTTGTTGTTGAATTTATTGGATTGAACATTGTTTTATGTTGAACTTGTTCTTCTTATTAAAAGTTAACGTGCTTGTTGAATTTGATGGTGATGTTCAATGTTGAGGTTGTTGAATTTGTTAGTGATTTTCAGTATTGACGTTGTTGTAGAATTTGTTGGTGTTATCAATGTTCTTTTTTGAACTTTTTTGTACTTTTAAATGTTGAGATTTTTGATGAATTTGTTGGTATTTTTCAATGTCGAGGATGTTATTGAATTTATTGGTGTATTTCAATGTTGAGGTTGTTGTTAAAATTGTTGGTGTCTTTCAATGTTGATGTTGTTGAATTGGCTGGTGATTTTCTATACTGAGTTTGTTGTTGAATTTGTTGATGTTATCAATGTATTTTTTTGTTGAAGTTGTTTGTATTTTTAAAAGCAGAGTTTGTTGTTGAATTTGTTGGCCTTCTTCAATGTTGAGGCTGTTGTTGAATTTGTTGGTGATTTTCAATAGTAAGGTTGTTGTTGAATTTGTGGGTATTATCAATGTTATTTTATGAACTTTTTTGCATTTTTCAACGTTGACGTTGTTGAATTTGTTGTTATTTTTCAATGTTGCGGTTGTTGTTGAATTTTTTGGTGTTTTTCTTTGTTGAGGTTGTTGTTGAATTTGTTGGTCATTTTCAATGTTGAGGTTGTTGTTGAATTTGTTGGATTGAACAATGTTATATGTTGAACTTGTTCGTCTTTTTAAAAGTTAATGTGCTTGTTGAATTTGATGGTGTTTTTCAATGTTGAGGTTGTTGTTGAATTTTTTAGTGTTTATCATTGTTGAGGTTGTTGTTGAATTTGTTGGTGATTATCAATGTTGAGCTTGTTGAATTTATTGGTGTTTTTCATTGTTGAGGTTGTTGTTGAATTGATTCGTATTTTTGAATGTTGAGGTTGTTGTTGAATTTGTTGGTGTTTTTAATTGTTGAGGTTGTAGTTGAATTTTTTGGTGTTTTTCTTTGTTGAGGTTGTTGTAGAATTTGTTGGTCATTTTCAATGTTGAGGTTGTTGTTGAATTTGTTGGATTGAACAATGTTTTATGTTGAACTTGTTCGTCTTTTTAAAAGTTAATGTGCTTGTTGAATTTGATGGTGTTTTTCAATGTTGAGGTTGTTGAATTTTTTGGTGATTTTCAATATTGAGGTTGTTGTTGAATTTGTTTGTGTTATCAATGTTATTTTTTGAGATTCTTTGCAATTATAAATGTTGTGGTTTTTGTTCAATTTGTTGGTATTTATCAATGTTGCGGTTGTTGTTGAATTTTTTGGTGCATTTCACTGTTGAGGATGTAGTTGAATTTGTTGGTATTTTTCAATGTTGAGGTTGTTGTTGAATTTGTTGCTGTTATTACTGTTGTTTTTTTGAAATTTTTTTTTGAAAGTTGTGCTTATTGTTGAATTTGTTGATTGTTTTCAATTTTGACGTTGTTGTTGAATTTGTTAGTGTTTTTCAATGTTGAGGTTGTTGTTGAATTTGTTGGTGTTTTTCAATGTTGATGTTGTTGAATTTGTTGGTGATTTTCAATATTAAGTTTGTTGTTCAATTTGTTGGTATTATCAACATTATTTTTTGAACTTGGTCGTATTTTTCAATGTTGAGGTTGTTGTTGAATTTGTTGGTAATTTTAAATGTTGCAGTTGTTGTTGAATTTTTTGGTGTTTTTCATTGTTGAGATTGTTGAAGTTGTTGGTGTTTTTCAATGTTGAGGTTGTTGTTGAAATTGTTGGTGTGTTTCAATATTGAGTTTGTTGTTGAATTTTTTGGTGATTCGAATATTGTGTTTTTGGTGATTGTGTTGGTGTTATCAGTGTTTTTTTGTTGAAGTTGTTTGTATTTTTAAAAGTTGAGTTTGTTGTTGAATTTGTTGGCGTTTTTCAATGTTGAGGTTTTTGTTGAATTTGTTGGTGATTTTCAATATTGATGTTGTTGAATTTGTTGGTGATTTCCAATATTGAGGTTGTTGTTGAATTTGTTGGTGTTATCAATGTTATTTTTTGAACTTCTTTGCAATTTTCAATGCTGAGGTTGATGTTGAATTTATTGGTGTTTTTCAATGTTGAGATTGTTGTTGAATTTGTTGGTGTTTTTCAATGTTGATTTTTTTGTTGAATTTGCTGGTGTTTTCAATGTTGATTTTGTTGAAAATGTTGTTGATTTTGAAAGTTGTGTTTATTGTTGAATTTGCTGGTGTTATCAATGTTATTTTTTGAACTTTTTTGTATTTTTCAACGTTGAGGTTGTTGTTGAATTGAATGGTATTTTTGAATGTTGAGATTGTTGTTGAATTTGTTGGTGTTCCTCATTGTTGAGGTTGCAGTTAAATTTGATGGTATTTTTCAATGCTGAGGTTGTTGTTGAATTTGCTGCTGTTCTCAACGTTATTTTTTGAACATTTATTGTATTTTTGAAAGTTGAACATGTTGTTGAATTTGTTGCTTTTTTTCAATATAGAGTATGTTGTTGAATTTTTTGGAGTTTTTCATTGTTGAGGTTGTTGAATTTGTTGTTGTCTTTCAATATTGAGGTTGTTGTTGAATTTGTTGGTGTCTTTCAATATTGTGGTAATTGTTGAATTTGTTGGTGTTATCAATGTTTTTTTTGAACTTTTTCTCTTTTGAAAGTTAAGGTTGTTGTTGAATTTGTTGGTGATTTTCAATGTTGAGGTTGTTATTGAATTTATTGCTGTTATCCATGTTATTTTTTGAACTTTTTTGTATTTTTGAAATTTGAGCTTGTTGCTGAATTTGTTGGATTTTTTCAATGCTGAGTTTGATGTTGAATTTGTTGGTGTTATCAAGGTTATTTTTTGAACTTTTTTGCGTTTTTCAATGTTGATGTTTTTGTTGAAATTGTTGGTATTTTTCAATGTTGCTGTTGTTGTTGAATTTGTTGGTGTTTTTCATTGTTGAGGTTTTTGTTGAATTTGTTGGTGTATTTCAATATTGAAGTTTTTGTTGAGTTTGTTGGTGTTTTTCAATGTTGAGGTTGTTGTTGAATTTGTTGGTTTTTTGCAATGTTGCTGTTTTTGTTTAATTCATTGGTGTCTTTCAATGTTGAGGTTGTTGTTGAATTTGTTGGTTTTTTGCAATGTTGATGTTGTTGAATTTGTTGGTGATTTTCAATATTGATGTTTTTGCTGAATCTTTTGCTGTTTTTATTAGTTGAGGTTGTTCTTAAATTTTTTGGTGTTTTTCAATGTTGAGATTGTTTTTGAATTTGTTGGCGTTATCCATGTTATTTTTTGAATTTTTTTGTATTTTTGAAAGCTGAGCTTGTTGTTGAATTTGTTAGTGCTTTTCAATGTTGATGTTGTTTTTTCAATTTGTTGCTGTTATCAATGTTATTTTTTGAACTTGTTTGTATTTTTGAAAGTTCAGTTTGTTGATGAATTTGTTGGTTTTCTACAATGTTGAGGTTGTTCTTGAATTTGTTGGTCTTTTTCAATGTTGATGTAGAATTTGTGTGGTGATTTTCAATATTGAGTTTGTTGTTGAATTTGTTGGTGTTATCAACGTTATTTTTTGAACTTTTCTGTATTTTTCAATGTGGAGGTTATTGTTGAATTTGTTTATATTTTTGAATGTTGCAGTTGTTGTTGTTGAATTTTTTGGTGTTTTTCATTGTTGAGGTTTTTGAAGTTGTTGGTGTTTTTCAATGTTGAGGTAGTTGTTGAATTTGTTGGTGTCTTTCCATATTGAGGTTGTTGTTGAATTTGTTGGTGTTTTTCATTGTTGAGGTTGTTGTTGAATTTGTTGCTGTTATCAATGTCTTTTGTTGAACTTTTTTGTATTTTGAAAAGTTAAGGTTGTTGTTGAATTTGTTGGTGTTTTTCAATGTTGAGGTTGTTGAATTTGTTGGTGATTTTCAATATTGAGGTTGTTGTTGAATTTTTTTGTGTTATCAAATTTCTTTTTTGAACTTTTTTGTACTTTTAAAGGTTGAGGTTGTTGTTGAATATGTTGGCGTTTTTCAATGGTGAGGTTGTTGTTGAATTTGTTGTTGTCTTTCAGTTTTGAGGTTGTTGTTGAATATGATGGCGTTTTTCAATGTTGAGGTTGTTGTTGAATTTGTTGTTGTCTTTCAAAATTGAGGTTGTTGTTGAATTTGTTGTTATCTTTCAATATTGAGGTTGTTGTTGAATTTGTTCCTGCCATTCAATAGTGAGGTTACTGTTGAATTTGTTGCTGTTATCAATTTTATTTTCTGAACTTTTTTGTATTTTTGAAAGTTGAGCTTGTTGATGAATTTGTTGGTTTTTTTCAATGTTGAGGTTGTTGTTGAATTTGTTGTTGTTTTTCAATGTTGATGTTATTGAATTTGTAGGTGATTTTCAATATTGAGTTTGTTGTTGAATTTGTTGGTGTTATCAACTTTATTTTTTGAAATTTTTTGTATTTTACAATATTGAGGTTTTTGTTGAATTTGTTGGTATTTTTCAATGTTCCAGATGTTCTTGAATTTTTTGGTGTTATTCATTGTTGAGCTTGTTGAAGTTGTTGGTGTTTTTCAATATTGAGGTTGTTGTTGAATAGGTTGGTGTTTTCCAATGCTAGTTTGTTGTTGAATTTATTGTTGTTTTTCAAGGTTCAGGTTTTTGTTGAATTTTTTGTTGTTTTTAATTGTTGAGGTTGTTGTTAAATTTGTTGGTGTTTCTCAGGGTTGAGGTTGTTGTTGAATTTGTTGCTGTTATCCATGTTATTTTTTGAACTTTTTTGTATTTTTCAATGTTCAGGTTGTTGTTGAATTTGTTGGTTTTTTTCAATGTTGCGCTTGTTGTTTAAAATTTTTGGTGTTTTTCATTGTTGAGGTTGTTGAAGTTGTTCGTGTTTTTTTATTGTTCAGGTTGTTGTAAAATTTGTTGGTGTTTTTCAATGTTGAGGTTGTTGTTGAATTTGTAGGTGTTTTTCATTGTTGAGGTTGTTGTTGAATTTCTTGGTGTTATCAATGTCTTTTGTTGATCTTGTTTGTATTTTTAAAAGTTAAGGTTGTTGTTGAATTTGTTGGTGTTTTTTAACGTTGAGGATGTTGAATTTGTTGATGATTTTCAATTTTCAAGATGTTGTTCAATTTGTTGGTGTTATCAAAGTTCTTTTTTGAAATTTTTTGTACTTTTGAAGGTTGAGGTTGTTGTTGAATTGTTGGTATTTTTCAATGTTGCGGTTGTTGTTGAATTTTCTGTTGTTTTTCAATGTTAAGGTTGTTGTTGAATTTGTAGATGTTTTTCAATGTTGAGGTTGTTGAATTTGTTGGTGATTTTCAATATTGAGGTTCGTGTTTGTTGGTGTTATCAATGTTCTTTTTTGAACTGTTTTGTACTTTTAAAGGTTGAGGTTGTTGTTGAATTTGTTGGTGATTTTCAACGTTGAGGTTGTTGTTGAATTTGTTGCTGTTATCAATGTTATTTTTTGAACTTTTTTGTTTTTTTGAAAGTTGAGGTTTTTGATGAATTTGTTGGCTTTTTTCAATGTTGATGTTGTTGAATTTGTTGGTGACTTTCAATATTGAGGTTGGTGAAGTTGTTGCTGTTTTTTAATTTTGCGGTTTTGTTGAATTTTTTTGGCATTTTTCAATATTGAGGTTGTTGTTGAATTTGTTGGTGTCTTTCAATATTGAGGTTGTTGTTGAATTTGTTGGTGACTTTCAATATTGAGGTTGTTGTTGAATTTGTTGGTGACTTTCAATATTGATGTTGATGTTGAATTTGTTCGTGTCTTTCAATGTTGAGGTTATTGTTGAATTTGTTGGTGTTATCAATGTATTTCTTGAACTTTTTCTCTTCTTTTAAAAGTTGACGTTGTTCTTGAATTTGTTGGTGACTTTCAATATTGAGGTTGTTGTTGAATTTGTTGGTGACTTTCAATATTGATGTTGATGTTGAATTTGTTCGTGTCTTTCAATGTTGAGGTTATTGTTGAATTTGTTGGTGTTATCAATGTATTTCTTGAACTTTTTCTCTTCTTTTAAAAGTTGACGTTGTTCTTGAATTTGTTGGTGACTTTCAATATTGAGGTTGTTGTTGATTTTGTTGGTGTTTTTTCAATGTTGAGGTTGTTGTTAAATTTGTCGGTGTTTTTCAATGTTGAGGTTGTAGTTGAATTTTTTGTTGTTTTTCATTGTTGAGGTTTTTGTTGAATTTCTTGCTGTTATCAATGTCTTTTGTTGAACTTGTTTGTATTTTTAAAAGTTAAGTTTGTTGTTGAATTTGTTGGTGTTTTTCAATGTTGAGGATGTTGAATTTGTTGGTGATTTTCAATTCTGAGGATGTTCTTCAATTTGTTGGTGTTATCAAAGTTCTTTCTTGAACTTTTTTGTACTTCTAAAGGTTGAGGTTGTTGTTGAATTTGTTGGTATTTTTCAATGTTGCGGTTGTTGTTGAATTTTTAGGTGTTTTTCAATGTTGAGGTTGTTGTTGAATTTTTAGGTGTTTTTCAATGTTGAGGTTGTTGTTGAATTTGTTGGTGTTTTTGAATGTTGCGGTTGTTGTTGGATTTGTTGGTGTTATCAAAGTTTTTAGTTGAATAAATTTGTATTTTTAAATGTTAAGGTTGTTGTTGAACTTGTTGGTGTTTTTCAATGTTGAGTTTGATGTTGAATTTGTTGGTATTTTCAACGTTATTTTTTGAACTTTTTTGCGTGTTTCAATGTTGATGTTTTTGTTGAATTTGTTGGTATTTTTCAATGTTGCTGTTGTTGTTGAATTTGTTGGTGTTTTTCATTGTTGAGGTTTTTGTTGAATTTCTTGCTGTTATCAATGTCATTTGTTGAACTTGTTTGCATTTTTAAAAGTTAAGTTTGTTGTTGAATTTGTTGGTGTTTTTCAATGTTGAGGATGTTGAATTTGTTGGTGATTTTCAATTCTGAGGATGTTCTTCAATTTGTTGGTGTTATCAAAGTTCTTTCTTGAACTTTTTTGTACTTTTAAAGGTTGAGGTTGTTGTTGAATTTGTTGGTATTTTTCAATGTTGCGGTTGTTGTTGAATTTTTAGGTGTCTTTCAATGTTGAGGTTGTTGTTGAATTTTTAGGTGTTTTTCAATGTTGAGGTTGTTGTTGAATTTGTTGGTGTTTTTGAATGTTGCGGGTGTTGTTGGATTTGTTGGTGTTATCAAAGTTTTTAGTTGAATAAATTTGTATTTTTAAATGTTAAGGTTGTTGTTGAACTTGTTGGTGTTTTTCAATGTTGAGTTTGATGTTGAATTTGTTGGTATTTTCAACGTTATTTTTTGAACTTTTTTGCGTGTTTCAATGTTGATGTTTTTGTTGAATTTGTTGGTATTTTTCAATGTTGCTGTTGTTGTTGAATTTGTTGGTGTTTTTCATTGTTGAGGTTTTTGTTGAATGTGTTGGTGTATTTCAATATTGAAGTTTTTGTTGAATTTGTTGGTGTTTTTCAATGTTGAGGTTGTTGTTGAATTTGTTGGTTTTTTGCAATGTTGCTGTTTTTGTTTAATTCATTGGTGTCTTTCAATGTTGAGGTTGTTGTTGAATTTGTTGGTTTTTTGCAATGTTGATGTTGTTGAATTTGTTGGTGATTTTCAATATTGATGTTTTTGCTGAATCTTTTGCTGTTTTTATTTGTTGAGGTTGTTCTTAAATTTGTTGGTGTTTTTCAATGTTGAGATTGTTTTTGAATTTGTTGGCGTTATCCATGTTATGTTTTGAATTTTTTTGTATTTTTGAAAGCTGAGCTTGTTGTTGAATTTGTTAGTGCTTTTCAATGTTGATGTTGTTTTTCAATTTGTTGCTGTTATCAATGTTATTGTTTGAACTTGTTTGTATTTTTGAAAGTTCAGTTTGTTGATGAATTTGTTGGTTTTCTTCAATGTTGAGGTTGTTGTTGAATTTGTTGGTCTTTTTCAATGTTGATGTTGAATTTGTTTGGTGATTTTCAATCTTGAGTTTGTTGTTGAAATTGTTGGTATTATCAACGTTATTTTTGAACTTGGTCGTATTTTTCAATGTTGAGGTTGTTGTTGAATTTGTTGGTAATTTTAAATGTTGCGATTGTTGTTGAATTTTTGGGTGTTTTTCATTGTTGAGATTGTTGAAGTTGTTGGTGTTTTTCAATGTTGAGGTTGTTGTTGAAATTGTTGGTGTGTTTCAATATTGAGTTTAATGTTGAATTTTTTGGTGATTCGAATATTGTGTTTTTGGTGATTTTGTTGGTGTTATCAGTGTTTTTTTGTTGAAGTTGTTTGTATTTTAAAAAGTTGAGTTTGTTGTTGAATTTGTTGGCGTTTTTCAATGTTGAGGTTTTTGTTGAATTTGTTGGTGATTTTCAATATTGATGTTGTTGAATTTGTTGGTGATTTCCAATATTGAGGTTGATGTTGAATTTGTTGGTGTTATCAATGTTATTTTTTGAACTTCTTTGCAATTTTCAATGCTGAGGTTGATGTTGAATTTATTGGTGTTTTTCAATGTTGAGATTGTTGTTGAATTTGTTGGTGTTTTTCAATGTTGATTTTTTTGTTGAATTTGCTGGTGTTTTCAATGTTGATTTTGTTGAAATTGTTGTTGATTTTGAAAGTTGAGTTTATTGTTGAATTTGTTGGTGTTATCAATGTTATTTTTTGAACATTTTTGTATTTTTCAACGTTGAGGTTGTTGTTGAATTGGGTGGTATTTTTGAATGTTGAGGTTGTTGTTGCATTTGTTGGTGTTCCTCATTGTTGAGGTTGCAGTTAAATGTGTTGGTGTTTTTCAATGCTGAGGTTGTTGTTGAATTTGCTGCTGTTATCAACGTTATTTTTTGAACATTTATTGTATTTTTGAAAGTTGAACATGTTGTTGAATTTGTTGCTTTTTTTCAATATAGAGGTTGTTGTTGAATTTGTTGGTGACTTTCAATATTGCGGTTGTTGTTGAATTTTTTGGAGTTTTTCATTGTTGAGGTTGTTGAGTTTGTTGTTGTCTTTCAATATTGAGGTTGTTGTTGAATTTGTTGGTGTCTTTCAATATTGTGGTAATTGTTGAATTTGTTGGTGTTATCAATGTTTTTTTTGAACTTTTTCTCTTTTGAAAGATAAGGTTGTTGTTGAATTTGTTGGTGATTTTCAATGTTGAGGTTGTTATTGAATTTATTGCTGTTATCCATGTTATTTTTTGAACTTTTTTGTATTTTTGAAATTTGAGCTTGTTGCTGAATTTGTTGGATTTTTTCAATGTTGAGTTTGATGTTGAATTTGTTGGTGTTATCAAGGTTATTTTTTGAACTTTTTTGCGTTTTTCAATGTTGATGTTTTTGTTGAAATTGTTGGTATTTTTCAATGCTGCTGTTGTTGTTGAATTTGTTGGTGTTTTTCATTGTTGAGGTTTTTGTTGAATTTGTTGGTGTATTTCAATATTGAAGTTTTTGTTGAGTTTGTTGGTGTTTTTCAATGTTGAGGTTGTTGTTGAATTTGTTGGTTTTTTGCAATGTTGCTGTTTTTGTTTAATTCATTGGTGTCTTTCAATGTTGAGATTGTTGTTGAATTTGTTGGTTTTTTGCAATGTTGATGTTGTTGAATTTGTTGGTGATTTTCAATATTGATGTTTTTGCTGAATCTTATGCTGTTTTTATTTGTTGAGGTTGTTCTTAAATTTGTTGGTGTTTTTCAATGTTGAGATTGTTTTTGAATTTGTTGGCGTTATCCATGTTATTTTTTGAATTTTTTTGTATTTTTGAAAGCTGAGCTTGTTGTTGAATTTGTTAGTGCTTTTCAAAGTTGATGTTGTTTTTCAATTTGTTGCTGTTATCAATGTTATTTTGTGAACTTGTTTGTATTTTTGAAAGTTCAGTTTGTTGATGAATTTGTTGGTTTTCTTCAAAGTTGAGGTTGTTCTTGAATTTGTTGGTCTTTTTCAATGTTGATGTAGAATTTGTGTGGTGATTTTCAATATTGAGTTTGTTGTTGAATTTGTTGGTGTTATCAGCGTTATTTTTTGAACTTTTTTGTATTTTTCAATGTGGAGGTTGGTGTTGAATTTGTTTATATTTTTGAATGTTGCAGTTGTTGTTGAATTTTTTGGTATTTTTCATTGTTGAGGTTTTTGAAGTTGTTGGTGTTTTTCAATGTTGAGGTAGTTGTTGAATTTGTTGGTGTCTTTCAATATTGAGGTTGTTGTTGAATTTGTTGCTGTTATCAATGTCTTTTGTTGAACTTTTTTGTATTTTGAAAAGTTAAGGTTGTTGTTGAATTTGTTGGTGTTTTTCAATGTTGAGGTTGTTGAATTTGTTGGTGATTTTCAATATTGAGGTTGTTGTTGAATTTGTTGGTGTTATCAATGTTATTTTTTGAGATTCTTTGCAATTATAAATGTTGAGGTTTTTGTTCAATTTGTTGGTATTTATCAATGTTGCGGTTGTTGTTGAATTTTTTGGTGCATTTCACTGTTGAGGTTGTAGTTTGATTTGTTGGTATTTTTCAATGTCGAGGTTGTTGTTGAATTTGTTGCTGTTATTAATTTTGTTTTTTTTGAAATTTTTTTTTGAAAGTGGTGCTTATTGTTGAATTTGTTGTTTGTTTTCAATGTTGACGTTGTTGTTGAATTTGTTAGTGTTTTTCAATGTTGAGGTTGTTGTTGAATTTGTTGGTGTTTTTCAATGTTGATGTTGTTGAATTTGTTGGTGATTTTCAATATTAAGTTTGTTGTTCAATTTGTTGGTATTATCAACGTTATTTTTTGAACTTGGTCGTATTTTTCAATGTTGAGGTTGTTGTTGAATTTGTTGGTAATTTTAAATGTTGCGGTTGTTGTTGAATTTTTGGGTGTTTTTCATTGTTGAGATTGTTGAAGTTGTTGGTGTTTTTCAATGTTGAGGTTGTTGTTGAAATTGTTGGTGTGTTTCAATATTGAGTTTGTTGTTGAATTTTTTGGTGATTCGAATATTGTGTTTTTGGTGATTTTGTTGGTGTTATCAGTGTTTTTTTGTTGAAGTTGTTTGTATTTTTAAAAGTTGAGTTTGTTGTTGAATTGGTTGGCATTTTTCAATGTTGAGGTTTTTGTTGAATTTGTTGGTGATTTCCAATATTGAGGTTGATGTTGAATTTGTTGGTGTTATCAATGTTATTTTTTGAACTTCTTTGCAATTTTCAATGCTGAGGTTGATGTTGAATTTATTGGTGTTTTTCAATGTTGAGATTGTTGTTGAATTTGCTCTTGTTTTTCAATGTTGATTTTTTTGTTGAATTTCCTGGTGTTTTCAATGTTGATTTAGTTGAAATTGTTGGTGATTTTGAAAGTTGAGTTTATTGTTGAATTTGTTGGTGTTATCAATGTTATTTTTTGAACTTTTTTGTATTTTTCAACGTTGAGGTTGTTGTTGAACTGGGTGGTATTTTTGAATGTTGAGGTTGTTGTTGAATTTGTTGGTGTTCCTCATTGTTGAGGTTGCAGTTAAATTTGTTGGTGTTATTCAATGCTGAGGTTGTTGTTGAATTTGCTGCTGTTATCAACGTTATTTTTTGAACATTTATTGTATTTTTGAAAGTTGAACATGTTGTTGAATTTGTTGCTTTTTTTCAATATAGAGGTTGTTGTTGAATTTGTTGGTGACTTTCAATATTGCGGTTGTTGTTGAATTTTTTGGAGTTTTCATTGTTGAGGTTGTTGAATTTGTTGTTGTCTTTCAATATTGAGGTTGTTGTTGAATTTGTTGGTGTCTTTCAATATTGTGGTAATTGTTGAATTTGTTGGTGTTATCAATGTTTTTTTTGAACTTTTTCTCTTTGAAAGTTAAGGTTGTTGTTGAATTTGTTGGTGATTTTCAATGTTGAGGTTGTTATTGAATTTATTGCTGTTATCCATGTTATTTTTTGAACTTTTTTGTATTTTGAAATTTGAGCTTGTTGCTGAATTTGTTGGATTTTTTCAATGCTGAGTTTGATGTTGAATTTGTTGGTGTTATCAAGGTTATTTTTTGAACTATTTTGCGTTTTTCAATGTTGATGTTTTTGTTGAAATTGTTGGTATTTTTCAATGTTGCTGTTGTTGTTGAATTTGTTGGTGTTTTTCATTGTTGAGGTTTTTGTTGAATTTGTTGGTGTATTTCAATATTGAAGTTTTTGTTGAGTTTGTTGGTGTTTTTCAATGTTGAGGTTGTTGTTGAATTTGTTGGTTTTTTGCAATGTTGCTGTTTTTGTTTAATTCATTGGTGTCTTTCAATGTTGAGGTTGTTGTTGAATTTGTTGGTTTTTTGCAATGTTGATGTTGTTGAATTTGTTGGTGATTTTCAATATTGATGTTTTTGCTGAATCTTTTGCTGTTTTTATTAGTTGAGGTTGTTCTTAAATTTGTTGGTGTTTTTCAATGTTGAGATTGTTTTTGAATTTGTTGGCGTTATCCATGTTATTTTTTGAATTTTTTTGTATTTTTGAAAGCTGAGCTTGTTGTTGAATTTGTTAGTGCTTTTCAATGTTGATGTTGTTTTTCAATTTGTTGCTGTTATCAATGTTATTTTATGAACTTGTTTGTATTTTTGAAAGTTCAGTTTGTTGATGAATTTGTTGGTTTTCTTCAATGTTGAGGTTGTTCTTGAATTTGTTGGTGTTTTTCAATATTGATGTAGAATTTGTTGGTGATTTTCAATATTGAGTTTGTTGTTGAATTTGCTGGTGTTATCAACATTATTTTTTGAACTTTTTTGTATTTTTCCATGTGGAGGTTGGTGTTGAATTTGTTTATATTTTTGAATGTTGCAGTTGTTGTTGAATTTTTTGGTGATTTTCATTGTTGCGGTTTTTGAAGTTGTTGGTGTTTTTCAATGTTGAGGTAGTTGTTGAATTTGTTGTTGTCTTTCAATATTGAGGTTGTTGTTGAATTTGTTGGTGTCTTTCAATATTGTGGTAATTGTTGAATTTGTTGGTGTTATCAATGTTTTTTTTGAACTTTTTCTCTTTTGAAAGATAAGGTTGTTGTTGAATTTATTGGTGATTTTCAATGTTGAGGTTGTTATTGAATTTGTTGCTGTTATCCATGTTATTTTTTGAACTTTTTTGTATTTTTGAAATTTGAGCTTGTTGCTGAATTTGTTGGATTTTTTCAATGCTGAGTTTGATGTTGAATTTGTTGGTGTTATCAAGGTTATTTTTTGAACTTTTTTGCGTTTTTCAATGTTGATGTTTTTGTGGAAATTGTTGGTATTTTTCAATGTTGCTGTTGTTGTTGAATTTGTTGGTGTTTTTCATTGTTGAGGTTTTTGTTGAATTTGTTGGTGTATTTCAATATTGAAGTTTTTGTTGAGTTTGTTGGTGTTTTTCAATGTTGAGGTTGTTGTTGAATTTGTTGGTTTTTTGCAATGTTGCTGTTTTTGTTTAATTCATTGGTGTCTTTCAATGTTGAGGTTGTTGTTGAATTTGTTGGTTTTTTGCAATGTTGATGTTGTTGAATTTGTTGGTGATTTTCAATATTGATGTTTTTGCTGAATCTTTTGCTGTTTTAATTTGTTGAGGTTGTTCTTAAATTTGTTGGTGTTTTTCAATGTTGAGATTGTTTTTGAGTTATCCATGTTATTTTTTGAATTTTTTTGTATTTTTGAATGCTGAGCTTGTTGTTGAATTTGTTAGTGCTTTTCAATGTAGAAGTTTTTTTTCAATTTGTTTCTGTTATCAATGTTATTTTTTGAACTTGTTTGTATTTTTGAAAGTTCAGTTTGTTGATGAATTTGTTGGTTTTCTTCAATGTTGAGGTTGTTCTTGAATTTGTTGGTGTTTTTCAATATTGATGTTGAATTTGTTTGTGATTTTCAATATTGAGTTTGTTGTTGAATTTGCTGGTGTTATCAACGTTATTTTTTGAACTTTTTTGT
The DNA here is from genome assembly GCF_964194155.1 of Cetorhinus maximus. Lineage (NCBI taxonomy): Eukaryota > Metazoa > Chordata > Chondrichthyes > Lamniformes > Cetorhinidae > Cetorhinus > Cetorhinus maximus. The sequence goes on from NW_027596501.1 coordinate 194,859, forward strand.
ATTTTTCCATGTGGAGGTTGGTGTTGAATTTGTTTATATTTTTGAATGTTGCAGTTGTTGTTGAATTTTTTGGTGTTTTTCATTGTTGAGGTTTTTGAAGTTGTTGGTGTTTTTCAATGTTGAGGTAGTTGTTGAATTTGTTGGTGCCTTTCAATATTGAGGTTGTTGTTGAATTTGTTGGTGTTTTTCATTGTTGAGGTTGTTGTTGAATTTGTTGCTGTTATCAATATCTTTTGTTGAACTTTTTTGTATTTTGAAAAGTTAAGGTTGTTGTTGAATTTTTTGGTGTTTTTCAATGATGAGGTTGTTGAATTTGTTGGTGATTTTCAATATTGAGCTTGTTATTGAATTTTTTTGTGTTATCAAAGTTCTTTTTTGAACTTTTTTGTACTTTTAAAGGTTGAGGTTGTTGTTGAATTTGTTGGCGTTTTTCAATGGAGAGGTTGTTGTTGAATTTGTTGTTGTCTTTCAAAATTGAGGTTGTTGTTGAATTTGTTGTTATCTTTCAATATTGAGGTTGTTGTTGAATTTGTTCCTGCCTTTCAATAGTGAGGTTACTGTTGAATTTGTTGGTGTTATCAATGTTTTTTTTGAACTTTTTCACTTCTTTTAAAAGTTGAGGTTGTTGTTGAATTTGTTCGTGATTTTCAATGTTGAGGATGTTTTTGAATTTGTTGCTGTTATCAATTTTATTTTCTGAACTTTTAGAAAGTTGAGCTTGTTGATGAATTTGTTGGTTTTTTTCAATGTTGAGGTTGTTGTTGAATTTGTTGTTGTTTTTCAATGTTTATGTTATTGAATTTGTAGGTGATTTTCAATATTGAGTTTGTTGTTGAATTTGTTGGTGTTATCAACTTTATTTTTTGAATTTTTTTGTATTTTACAATATTGAGGTTTTTGTTGAATTTGTTGGTATTTTTCAATGTTCCAGTTGTTCTTGAATTTTTTGGTGTTATTCATTGTTGAGCTTGTTGAAATTGTTGGTGTTTTTCAATATTGAGGTTGTTGTTGAATGGGTTGATGTTTTCCAATGCTAGTTTGTTGTTGAATTTATTGTTGTTTTTCAAGGTTCAGGTTTTTGTTGAATTTTTTGTTGTTTTTAATTGTTGAGGTTGTTGTTAAATTTGTTGGTGTTTCTCAGGGTTGAGGTTGTTGTTGAATTTGTTGCTGTTATCCATGTTATTTTTTGAACTTTTTTGTATTTTTCAATGTTCAAGTTGTTGTTGAATTTGTTGGTTTTTTTCAATGTTGCGCTTGTTGTTTAAAAATTTTGGTGTTTTTCATTGTTGAGGTTGTTGAAGTTGTTCGTGTTTTTTTATTGTTCAGGTTGTTGTAAAATTTGTTGGTGTTTTTCAATGTTGAGGTTGTTGTTGAATTTGTAGGTGTTTTTCATTTTTGAGGTTGTTGTTGAATTTCTTGGTGTTATCAATGTCTTTTGTTGATCTTGTTTGTATTTTTAAAAGTTAAGGTTGTTGTTGAATTTGTTGGTGTTTTTTAACGTTGAGGATGTTGAATTTGTTGATGATTTTCAATTTTCAAGATGTTGTTCAATTTGTTGGTGTTATCAAAGTTCTTTTTTGAAATTTTTTGTACTTTTGAAGGTTGAGGTTGTTGTTGAATTGTTGGTATTTTTCAATGTTGCGGTTGTTGTTGAATTTTCTGTTGTTTTTCAATGTTAAGGTTGTTGTTGAATTTGTAGATGTTTTTCAATGTTGAGGTTGTTGAATTTGTTGGTGATTTTCAATATTGAGGTTCGTGTTTGTTGGTGTTATCAATGTTCTTTTTTGAACTGTTTTGTACTTTTAAAGGTTGAGGTTGTTGTTGAATTTGTTGGTGATTTTCAACGTTGAGGTTGTTGTTGAATTTGTAGCTATTATCAATGTTATTTTTTGAACTTTTTGTATTTTTGAAAGTTGAGGTTTTTGATGAATTTGTTGGTTTTTTTCAATGTTGATGTTGTTGAATTTGTTGGTGATTTTCAATATTGAGTTTGTTGTTGAAATTGTTGGTGTTATCAACTTTATTTTTTGAACTTTTTTGTATTTTACAATGTTGTGGTTGTTGTTGAATTTGTTGGTGACTTTCAATATTGAGGTTGGTGAAGTTGTTGCTGTTTTTCAATTTTGCGGTTTTGTTGAATTTTTTTGGCATTTTTCAATGTTGAGGTTGTCGTTGAATTTGTTGGTGTCTTTCAATATTGAGGTTGTTGTTGAATTTGTTGGTGACTTTCAATATTGAGGTTGTTGTTGAATTTGTTGGTGACTTTCAATATTGATGTTGTTGTTGAATTTATTCGTGTCTTTCAATGTTGAGGTTATTGTTGAATTTGTTGGTGTTATCAATGTATTTCTTGAACTTTTTCTCTTCTTTTAAAAGTTGACGTTGTTCTTGAATTTGTTGGTGACTTTCAATATTGAGGTTGTTGTTGATTTTGTTGGTGTTTTTTCAATGTTGAGGTTGTTGTTAAATTTGTCGGTGTTTTTCAATGTTGAGGTTGTAGTTGAATTTTTTGTTGTTTTTCATTGTTGAGGTTTTTGTTGAATTTCTTGCTGTTATCAATGTCTTTTGTTGAACTTGTTTGTATTTTTAAAAGTTAAGTTTGTTGTTGAATTTGTTGGTGTTTTTCAATGTTGAGGATGTTGAATTTGTTGGTGATTTTCAATTCTGAGGATGTTCTTCAATTTGTTGGTGTTATCAAAGTTCTTTCTTGAACTTTTTTGTACTTCTAAAGGTTGAGGTTGTTGTTGAATTTGTTGGTATTTTTCAATGTTGCGGTTGTTGTTGAATTTTTAGGTGTTTTTCAATGTTGAGGTTGTTGTTGAATTTTTAGGTGTTTTTCAATGTTGAGGTTGTTGTTGAATTTGTTTGGTGTTTTTCAATATTGATGTAGTTGTTGAATTTGTTGACGTTTTTGAATGTTGAGGATGTTGTTGAATATGGTGGTGATTTTCAATATTGAGGTCATTGTTCAATTTGTTGTTGTTATCAATGTTTTTTTAAAGGTTTTTTACTTTTTAATTTGAGGTTGTTGTTGAATGTGCTGGTGTTTTTCAATATTGAGGATTTTGTTGAACTTTTTGGTGTTTTTCTTTTTTGAGGTTGTTGATAATTTTTTTTCAATCGTGCGGTTGTTGTTAAATTTTTTGGTGTTTTTCATTGTTGAGGTTGTTGAACTTGTTGGTGTTTTTCAATGTTGACGTTGTTGTTGAATTTGTTGGTGATTTTCAATGTTGAGGTTGTTGTTGAATTTATTGGACTGAACAATGTTTTATGTTGAACTTGTTCGTCTTTTTAAAACTTAACGAGCTTGTTGAATTTGATGGCGTTTTTCAATGTTGAGGTTGTTGAATTTGTTGGTGTTTTTCAGTATTGAGGTTGTTGTTGAATTTGTTGGTCTTATCAATGTTCTTTTTCGAACTTTTTTGTACTTTTAAATGTTGAGATTTTTGTTGAATTTGTTGGTGTTTTTCAATGTTGAGGTTGTTGTTGAATTTGTTGGTGATTTTCAATATTGAGGTTATTGTTCAATTTGTTGTTGTTATCAATGTTTTTTTTAACTTTTTTTTACTTTTAGAAGTTCAGGTTGTCGTTGAATGTGCTGGTGTTTTTCAATGTTGAGGATTCGTTGAACCTTTTGGTGTTTTTCATTTTTGAGGTTGTTGATAAATTTGTTGGTGTTTTGCAATGTTGGGGTTGTTGAATTTGTTGGTGATTTTCAACATTGAGTTTGTTTTTGAATTTGATGGTGTTATCAATGTTATTTTTTGAACATTTTTGTATTTTTCAATGTTGCGGTTGTGGTTGAATTTTCTGGTGTTTTTCATTGTTGCGGTTGCTGATGAATTTGTTGGTGTTTTTCTATGCTAGGGTTTTTGTTGAATTTGTTGGTGTTTTTCCATGTTGAGTTTGTTGTTGAATTTGTTGGTGTTTTTCATTGTTGAGGTTGTTGTTGAATTGGTTGGTGGTTTTCAATGTTGAGGTTGTTGAATTTTTTGGTGATTTTCAATATTAAGTTTGTTGTTGAATTTGTTGGTGTTACAAATATACATTTTTGAACTTGTTTGTACTTTAAAATGTTGAGGTTGTTGTTCAATTTGTTGGTGATTTTCAATATCGAGGTTGTAGTTGAATTTGTTGGTGTTTTTCAATGTTGATGTTGTTGAATTTGTTGGTGAGTTTCAATGTTGAGGTTGTTGTTGAATTTGCTGTTGATTTGTTGAACTTGTTCGTCTTTTTAAAAGTTAAGGTGGTTGTTGAATTTGATGGTGTTATCAATGTTATTTTTTGAACGTTTTTCTATTTTTCAATGTTGAGGTTGTTTTTGAATTTGTTGGTGTTTTTCAATTTAGCGGTTGTTGTTCAATTTTTTGGTGTTTTTCATTGTTGAGGTTGTTGAAGTTGTTGTTTTTCAAAGTGCAGGTTATTGTTGAATTTGTTGGTGTTTTTCAATTTTGAGGTTGCTGTTGAATTTGTGGGTGTTTTTCAATATTGAGGTTGTAGAATTTGTTGGTTATTTTCAATATTGAGTATGTTGTTGAATTTGTTGGCTTTATCAATGTTATTTTTTGAACTTTTTTGTATTTTTCAATGTTGAGGTTGTTGTTGAATTTGTTGGTATTTTTCAATGTTGCGGTTGTTGTTGAATTTTTTGGTGTATTTCATTGTTGAGGTTGATGAAGTTGTTGGTGTTTTTCAAAGTTGAGGTTGTTGTTGAATTTTTTGGTGCTTTTCATTGTTGAGGTTGTTGTTGAATTTCTTGGTGTTATCAATTTCCTTTGTTGAACTTGTTTATATTATTAAAAGTTAAGTTTGTTGTTGAATTTGTAGGTGTTTTTCAATTTTGAGGATATTGTTCAATTTGTGGTGTTATCAAAGTTCTTTTTTGAACTTTTTTGTACTATTAAAGGTTGACGTTGTTGTTGAATTTGTTGGTATATTTCAATGTTGCGATTGTTGTTGAATTTTTAGGTGTTTTTCAATTTGAGGTTGTTGTTGAATTTGTCGGTGTTTTGCAATGTTGAGGTTGTTGTTGAATTTGTTGGTGTTTTTCGATTTTTGAGCTTGCTGTTGAATTTGTTGGTGTTTTTCAATGTTGAGCTTGTTGTTGAATTTGTTGGTGTTCTTCAATGTTGAGGTTGTTGTTGAATTTGTTGGTGTTTTTCAATGTTGAGCTTGTTGTTGAATTTGTTGGTGTTTTTCAATGTTGAGCATGTTGTTGAATTTTTTGTTGTTTTTAATTGTTGAGGTTGTTGTTGAATTTGTTGGTGTTATCCAAGTAATTTTTTGTATTTTTGAAATTTGACCTTGTTGTTGAATTTGTTGGTTTTTTTCAATGTTGAGTTTGTTGTTGAATTTATTGGTGTTTTTCAATGTTTATGTTGTTGAATTTGTTGGAGATTTTCAATATTGATGTACTTGTTGAATTTGTTGGCGTTTTTCAATGTTGAGGTTGTTGTTGAATTTTTTGGTGATTTTCAATATTAAGGTTATTGTTCAATTTGTTGTTGTTATCAATGTTTTTTATAACTTTTTTTTTACTTTTAAAAGCTGAGGTTGCTGTTGAATGTGCTGGTGTTTTTCAATGTTAAGGATTTTGTTGAGCTTTTTGTTGTTTTTCATTTTTGAGGTTGTTGATAAATTTGTTGGTGTTTTTCAATGTTGAGGTTGTTGAATTTGTTGGTTATTTTCAATATTGAGTTTGTTGTTGAATTTGATGATGTTATCAATTTTTTTTTGAACTTTTTTGCATTTTTCAATGTTGCGGTTGTTGTTGAATTTTTTGGTGTTTTTCATTGTTGAGGTTGTTTTTGAATTTGTTGGTGTTTCTCAATGTTGAGTTTGTTGTTGAATTTGTTGGTGTTTTTCATTGTTGAGGTTGTTGTTGAATTGGTTGGTGGTTTTCAATGTTGAGGTTGTTGAATTTGTTGGTGATTTTCAATATTGAGGTTCTTGTTGAATTTGTTGGTGTTATAAATATACTTTTTTGAACTTGTTTGTACTTTATAAGGTTGAGTTTGTTGTTGAATTTGTTGGTGATTTCCAATAGTGAGGTTGTTGTTGAATTTGTGGGTGTTATCAATGTTATTTTATGAACTTTTTTTGCATTTTTCAACGTTGAAGTTGTCGAATTTGTTGTTATTATTCAATGTAGCGGTTGTTGTTGAATTTTTTGGTGATATGTTGAACTTGTTCGTCTTCTTAAAAGTTAAGGTGGTTGTTGAATTTGATGGTGTTATCCATGTAATTTTTTGAACTTTTTTGTATTTTTGATATTTGAGCTTGTTGTTGAATTTGTTGGTTTTTTTCAATGCTGAGTTTGTTGTTGAATTTATTGGTGTTTTTCAATGTTGATGTTGTTGAATTTGTTGGTGATCTTCAATATTGAGTTTGTTGTAGAATTTGTTGGCGTTATCAATGTTATTTTTTGAACTTTTTTGTATTTTTCAATATTGAGGTTGTTGTTGAATTTGTTGGTATTTTTCAATTTATCGGTTGTTGTTGAATTTTTTGGTGTTTATCAATGTTGAGGTTGTTGTTTAATTTGTGGGTGTTTTTCAATGTTGAGGTTGTAGAATTTGTTGGTGATTTTCAATATTGAGTTTGTTGTTGAATTTGATGGTGTTATCAATTTTGTTTTTGAACTTTTTTGCATTTTTCAATGTTGGTGTTGTTGCTGAATTTTTTGGTGTTTTTCATTGTTGAGGTTGTTGTTGAATTGGCTGGTGGTTTTCTATGTTGAGGTTGTTGAATTTGTTGGTGATTTTCAATATTGAGGTTGTTGTTGAATTTGTTGGTGTTATAAATATACTTTTCTGAACTTATTTGTACTTTAAAAGATTGAGGTTGTTGTTCAATTTGTTGGTGATTTTCAATATTGAGGTTGTAGTTGAATTTGTCGGTGTTTTTCAATGTTGATGTTGTTGAATTTGCTGTTGATTTTCAACATTGAGTTTGTTGTTGAATTTGTTCATGTTATCAATTTCTTTTTTTGTTGAAGTTGTTTGTATTTTTAAAAGTAGAGTTTGTTGTTGAATTTGTTGGCGTTTTTCAATGTTGAGGTTGTTGTTGAATTTGTTGGTGATTTTCAATAGTGAGGTTGTTGTTGAATTTGTGGGTGTTATCAATGTTATTTTATGAACTTTTTTTGCATTTTTCAACGTTGATGTTGTCGAATTTGTTGTTATTTTTCAATGTTGCGGTTGTTGTTGAATTTTTTGGAGTTTTTCTTTGTTGAGGTCGTTGTTGAATTTGTTCGTGATTTCAATGTTGAGGTTGTTGTTGAATTTGTTGGTGATTTGTTGAACTTGTTCGTCTTTCGAAAAGTTAAGGTGGTTGTTGAATTTGATGGTGTTATCCATGTAATTATTTGAGCTTTTTTGTATTTTTGAAATTTGAGCTTGTTGTTGAATTTGTTGGTTTTTTTCAATGTTGAGTTTGTTGTTGAATTTATTGGTGTTTTTCAATGTTGATGTAGTTGAATTTGTTGGTGATCTTCAATATTGAGTTTGTTGTTGAATTTGTTGGCGTTATCAATGTTATTTTTTGAACTTTTTTGTACTTTTAAATGTTGAGATTTTTGTTGAATTTGTTGGTGATATTCAGTGTTGAAGTTGTTGTTGAATTTGTTGGCATTTTTCAAAGTTGAGGTTGTTGTTGAATTTGTTGGTGTTTTTCAATGTTGAGGTTGTTGTTGAATTTGTTGGCGTTTTTCAATGTTGAGGTTGTTGTTGAATTTGTTGGTGATTTTCAATATTGAGGTTATTGTTCAAATTGTTGTTGTTTTCAATGTTTTTTTAAACTTTTTTTACTTTTAAAAGTTGAGGATGTTGTTGAATGTGCTGGTGTTTTTCAATATTGAGGAATTTGTTGAACTTTTTGGTGTTTTTCTTTTTTGAGGTTGTTGAAGAATTTTTTTCATTCGTGCGGTTGTTGTTGAATTTTTTGGTGTTTTTCATTGTTGAGGTTGTTGAACTTGTTGGTGTTTTTGAATGTTGAGGTTGTTGTTGAATTTGTTGGTGATTTTCAATGTTGAGGTTGTTGTTGAATTTATTGGATTGAACAATGTTTTATGTTGAACTTGTTCGTCTTTTTAACAGTTAACGTGCTTGTTGAATCTGATGGCGTTTTTCAATGTTGAGGTTGTTGAATTTGTTGGTGATTTTACTTATTGAGGTTGTTGTAGAATCTGTTGGTGTTATCAATGTACTTTTTTGAACTTTTTTGTACTTTTAGATGTTGAGATTTTTGTTGAATTTGTTGGTGTTTCTCAATGTTGAGGTTCTTGTTGAATTTGTTGGTGATTTTCAATATTGAGTTTGTAGTTGAATTTGTTCATGTTATCAATGTCTTTTTTTGTTGAAGTTGTTTGTATTTTTAACAGTAGAGTTTGTTGTTGAATTTGTTGGCGTTTTTCAATGTTGAGGTTGTTGTTGAATTTGTTGGTGATTTTCAATAGTGAGGTTGTTGTTGAATTTGTGGGTGCTATCAATGTTATTTTATGAACTTTTTTGCATTTTTCAACGTTGAGGTTGTTGAATTTGTTGTCATTTTTCAATGTTGCGGTTGTTGTTGAATTTGTTGGTGATTTTCAGTGTTGAGGCTGTTGTTGAATTTGTTGGTGATTTTCAATGTTGAGGTTGTTGTTGAATTTATTGGATAGAACAATGTTTTATGTTGAACTTGTTCGTCTTTTTAAAAGTTAACGTGCTTGTTGAACTTGATGGTGTTTTTCAATGTTTAGATTGTTGAATTTGTTGGTGATTTTCCGTATTGAGGTTGTTGTTGAATTTGTTGGTGCTTTTCAATATTGAGGTTATTGTTCAATTTGTTTTTGTTATCAATGTTATTTTAAACTTTTTTTTCTTTTAAATTTGAGGTTGTTGTTGAATGTGCTGGTGTTTTTCAATATTGAGGATTTTGTTGAACTATTTGGTGTTTTTCATTGTTGAGGTTGTTGAACTTGTTGGTGTTTTTCAATGTTGAGGTTGTTGTTGAATTTGTTGGTGATTTTCAGTATTGAGGTTGTTGTAGAATTAGTTGGTGTTATCAATGTTCTTTTTTGAACTTTTTTGTACTTTTAAATGTTGAGATTTTTTTTGAATTTGTTGGTGTTTTTCAATGTTGATGTTGTTGAATTTGTTCGTGATTTTCAATGTTGAGGTTGTTGTTGAATTTGATGGTGTTTTTTAATGTTGAAGTTGTTGAATTTGTTGGTGATTTTCAGTATTGAGGTTGTTGTAGAATTTGTTGGTGTTATCAATGTTCTTTTTTGAACTTTTTTGTACTTTTAAATATTGATGTAGTTGTTGTATTTGTTGGTATCTTTCAATGTTGAGTTTGTTGTTGAATTTATTGGTGTTTTTCAATGGTGAGGTTGTTGTTGAATTTGTTGGTGCTATGAGTGTTTTTTTTGGAACTGTTTTGTGTTTTTCAAAGTTGAGGTTGTTGCTGAATTTGTTGGTGCTATTCTGTGTTGAGCTTGTTGAAATTGTAGGTGATTTTCAATATTGAGGTTTTTGTTGAATTTGTTGGTGCTATCAGTATTCTGTTTTGAACTTTTTTGTACTTTTAAAAGTTGAGGTTTTTGTTGAATTTGTTGGTGTTTTTCAATGTTGAGGTTGTTGTTAAATTTGCTGGTGTCATCAATGTTTTTTTTTTTAACTTGTTGGTACTTTTAAAATTTGACGTTGTTGTTGAAAGTGTTGGTGTTTTTCAATGGTGAGGTTTTGTTGAAATTTTTGGTGTTTTCATTGTTGAGTTTGTTGTTGAATTTGTTGGTGATTTTCAAGATTGAGGTTGTAGTTGAATTTGTGGGTGTTGTCAATGTTTATTTTGTTGAAATTTTTTGTAGTTTTTAAAATTGAGTTTGTTGCTGAATTTTATATTGTTTTTGAATGTTGATGTTGTTGTTGAATTTGTTGGTGATTTTAAATGTTGAGGATGTTGATGAATTTGTTGGTGTTATCAATGTATTTTTTTTAACTTTTGTATGTTTTTCAATGTTGAGGCTGTTGAAGTTGCTGGTGATTTTCTATATTGAGGTTGTTGATGAATTTGTTGGTGATATTCAGTGTTGAAGTTGTTGTTGAATTTGTTGGCGTTTTTCAAAGTTGAGGTTGTTGTTGAATTTGTTGGTGTTTTTCAATGTTGGGGTTGTTGAATTTGTTGGTGTTATCAATGTTCTTTTTTCAACTTATACTTACTTTTAAAAGTTGAGGTTGTTGTTGCATTTGTTGGTGTTTTTCAATGTTGAGGTTGTTTTTGAATTTGTTGGTGATTAATAATATTGAGTTTGTTGTTGAATTTGTTGGTGTTAACAATATTTTTTGTTGAACTTGATTGTATTTTAAAAAGTTGAGGTTGTTGAATTTGTTGATATTTTTGAAAGTTGAGGTCGTTGAATTTGTTGGTGTTATTCAATATTGAGGTTGTTGTTGAATTTGTTGGTGTTATCAATGGTTTTTTTTAAACTTTTTTTTTCAAAGTTGAGATTGTTGCTGAATTTGTTGGTGATATTCACTGTTGAGGTTGTTGAGTTTGTTGGTGATTTTCAATATTAAGGTTGTAGTTGAATTTGTTGGTGATTTTCAATATTGATGTTGTTGTTGAATTTGTTGGTGTTTTCAATGCTTTTTTTGAACTTTTTTGTATTTGTCAATTCCAAGGTTGTTGTTGAACTTGTTGGTATTTTTGAATGTTGCGGTTGTTGTTGAGTTTTTTTGCTGTTTTTCATTGTTGAGGTTATTGTTGAATTTGTTAGTGTTTTTCAATGTTGAGTTTGTAGTTGAATTTGTTGGTGTTTTTCAATGGTGAGGTTTTTGTTTAATTTTTTTATGTTTTCACTGTTGAGTTTCTCGTTAAATTTGTGGGTGTTTTTCAATGTTGAGGTTGTTGTTGAATTTGTTGTTGATTTTCAATATTGAGTTTCTTTGTTCAATTTGTTGGTGTTGTCAATGTTTATTTCGTTGAATTTTTTTGTAGTTTTAAAAGTTGAGGTTGTTGCTGATTTTTTTATTGTTTTTCAATGTTGATGTTGTTGTTGAATTTGTTGGTGATTTTCAGTGTTGGGGTTGCTGAAATTGTTGGTGATTTTAAATGTAGAGGTTGTTGTTGAATTGGATAGTGTCATCAATGTTTATTTTGTTGAACTTGTTTGTATATCTAAAAGTTGTGGTTGTTGTTGAATTTATTGGCGTTATCAATGTTTCTATTGTTGAACTTTTCTTAATTTTAAAAGTTGAGGTTGTTGTTTAATTTGTTGGTGTTTTTCAAAGTTGAGTTCTTTGAATTTGTTGGTGATTTTCAATGTTGAAGTTGTTGTTCAATTTGTTGGTGTTATGAATGGTTTTTTTCTTAACTTTTTTGTGTTTTTCAAAGTTGAGGTTGTTGCTGAATTTTTTGGTGATATTCAGTGTTGAGGTTAACGAATTTGTTGGTGATTTTCAATATTGAGGTTGTTGTTGAATTTGTTGGTGTTTTTCAATGTTGAGGTTGTTGTTGAATTTGTTGGTGATTTTCAATATTGAGGTTGTTGTTGAATTTGTTGGTGTTTTTCAATGTTGAGGTTGTTGTTGAATTTGTTGGTGATTTTCAATATTGAGGTTGTTGTTGAATTTGTTGGTGTTATCAATGTTATTTTTTGAACTTTTTTGTATTTTTCAATGTTGAGGTTGTTGTTGAATATGTTGGTATTTTTCAATGTTGCGGTTGTTGTTGAATTTTTTGGTGTTTTTCGTTGTTGAGATTGTTGTTGAATTTGTTGTTGTTTTTCATTGTTGAGGTTGTTGTTGAATTTGTTGTCGTTTTTTTATTGTTGAGGTTGTTGTTTAATTTGTTGGTGATTTTCAGTGTTGAGGTTGTTGAATTTGTTGGTGATTTTCAATATTGAGGTTGTTGTTGAATTTGTTGGTGTTATCAATGTTATTTTTTGAACTGTTTTGACAATTTAAAGGTTGAGGTTGTTGTTGAATTTGTTGGTGTTTTTCAATGTTGAGTTTTTTGTTAAATTTATTGGTGATTTCATTGTTGACGTTGTTGTTAAATTTCTTGGTGTTTTTCAATGTTGTGGTTGTTGTTGAATTTGTTGGTGACTTTCAATATAGAGGTTGGTGAAATTGTTGGTGTTTTTCAATGCTGAGGTTTTTGTTGAATTTGTTGGTGTATTTCAATATTGAGGTTGTTGTTGAATTTGTTGCTGTCTTTCAATATTGAGGTTGTTGTTGAATTTGTTGGTGACTTACAATATTGAGGTTGATGTTGAATTTGTTGGTGTTTTTCAATGTTGAGCTTGTTGTTGAATATGTTTGTGTCTTTCACTATTGAGGTTATAGTTGAATTTGTTGGTGTTATCAATGTTTTTTTTGAACTTTTTCTGTTCTTTTAAAAGTTGAGGTTTTTGTTGAATTTGTTGGTGTTATAAATGTTCTTTTTAAAACTTTTTTGTATTTTTGAAAGTTGTTGGTGTTTTTTCAAAGTTGATGTTGTTGTTGATTTTTTTTTGAATTGTTGAGGTTGTCGTTAAATTTGTTGGTGTTTTTCAATGTTGAGGTTGTTGTTGAATTTGTTGGTGTTATCCCTGTTATTTTTTGAACTTTGTTGTATTTTAGAAAGTTGAGCTTGTTCTTGAATTTGTTGGTTTTTTTCAATGTTGAGTTTGTTGTTTAATTTATTGGTGTTTTTCAATGTTGATGTTGTTGAATTTGTTGGTGATTTTCAATATTGAGTTTGTTGTTAGATTTGTTGGCGTTATCAGTGTTATTTTTTGAACTTTTTGTATTTTTCAATGTTGCGGTTGATGTTGAATTTTTTGGTGTTTTTCATTGTTGAGGTTGTTGAAGTTGTTGGTGTTTTTTCAATATTGCGGTTGTTGTTAAATTTGTCGGTGTTATTCATTGTTGAGGTTGTTAGTGAATTTCTAGCTGTTATCAATGTCTTTTGTTGAACTTGTTTATATTTTTAAAGTTAAGGTTGATGTTGAAATTGTAGGTGTTTTTCAATGTTGAGGATGTTGAATTTGTTGGTGATTTTCAATTCTGAGGATGTTGTTCAATTTCTTGGTGTTATCAGTGTTATTTGTTGAACTTTTTGTATTTTTCAATGTTGAGGTTGTTGTTGAATTTGTTGGTATTTTTCAATGTTGAAGTTGTTGTTGAATTTTTTGGTGTTTTTCATTGTTGAGGTTGTTGAAGTTGTTGGTGTTTTTTAAATTTTGAGGTTGTTGCTAAATTTGTCGGTGTTTTTCAATGTTGAGGTTGTTGTTATATTTTTTGGTGTTCTTCATTGTTGAGGTTGTTGTGAATTTCTTGCTGTTATCAATGTCTTTTGTTGAACTTGTTTGTATTTTTAAAAGTTAAGGTTGTTGTTGAATTTGTAGGTGTTTTTCAATGTTGAGGATGTTGAATTTGTTGGTGATTATCAATTCTGAGCATGTTGTTCAATTTGTTGGTGTTATCAAAGTTCTTTCTTGAACTTTTTTGTACTTTTAAAGGTAGAGGTTGTTTATGAATTTGTTGGTATTTTTCAATGTTGCGGTTCTTGTTGAATTTTTAGGTGTTTTTCAATGTTGAGATTGTTGTTGAATTTGTAGGTGTTTTTCAATGTTGAGGTTGTTGTTGAATTCGTAGGTGTTTTTCAATGTTGAGATTGTTGTTGAATTTGATGGTGTTTTTCAATGTTGAGGTTGTTGTTGAATTTGTTGGTGTTATCATGTTTTTCTGTTGAATAAATTTGTATATTTTAAAGTTAAGTTTGGTGTTGAATTTGTTGTTTTTCAATATTGAGGTCGTTGAATTTGTTGGTGATTTTCAATACTGAGGTTGTTAAATTTGTTAGTGTTTTTCAATGTTGACATTGTTGTTAAATTTGTTGGTGTTTTTAAATGTTGCGGTTGTTGTTGAATTTGTTGGGAACTTTCAATATTGAGGTTGTTGTTCAATTTGTTGGTGTTATCAATGTTCTTTTTTAAACTTTTTGAAGTTTTGAAAGTTGAGCTTGTTGTTGAATTTGTTGGTGTTTTTCAATGTTGAGCTTGTTGTTGAATTTGTCGGTGTTTTTCAATGTTGAGGTTGTTGTTGAATTTGTTCGTGTTTTTCAATGTTGAGGTTTTTGTTGAATTTTTTGTTGTTTTTAATTGTTGAGGTTGTTGTTAAATTTGTTGGTGTTTTTCAATGTTGAGGTTGTTGTTGAATTGGTTGGTGTTTTTCAATGTTGAGTTTCTTGTTGAATTTATTGGTGTTTTTCAATGTTGATGTTGTTGAATTTACTGGTGATTTTCAATATTGAGTTTGTTGTTGAATTTGTTGGCGTTATCAATTTTATTTTTCGAACTTTTTTGTATTTTTCAATGCTGGGGTTGTAGTTGAATTTGTTGGTATTTTTCAATTTTGTGGTTGTTGTTGAATTTTTTGGTGTTTTTCATTGTTGAGGATGTTGAAGTTGTTGGTGATTTTCAATGTTGAGGTTGTTGTTGAATTTGTAGGTGTTTTTCAATGTTGAGGTTGTTGAATTTGTTGGTGATTTTCAATACTGAGGATGTTGTTCAATTTGTTGGTGATATCAAAGTTTTTTGTTGAATAAATTTGTATTTTTAAAAGTTAAGGCTGTTGTTGAATTTGTAGGTGTTTTGCAATCTTGAGGTTGTTGTTGAAGTTGTTGGTGATTTTCAATGTTGAGGTTGTTGTTGAAGTTGTTGGTGATTTTCAATGTTGAGGTTGTTGTTGAATTTGTTGGTGTTATCAATGTTGAGGTTGTTGTTAAATTTGTAGGTGTTTTGCAATGTTGAGGTTGTTGTTGAATTTGTTGGTGTTTTTCAATGTTGAGGTTGTTGTTAAATTTGTAGGTGTTTTGCAATGTTGAGGTTGTTGTTGGATTTGCTGGTGTTTATGAATGTTGAGTTTGTTGTTGAATTTGTTGGTGATATCAAATTTTTTTGTTGAATAAATTTGTATTTTTAAAAGTTACGGTTGTTGTTGAATTTGTTGTTGTTTTTCAATGTTGAGGTTGTTGAATTTTATGCTGATTTTCAATATTGAGGTTGTTGTTGAATTTGTTGGTGTTATCAAATTTCTTTTTTAAACTTTTTTGTATTTTTGAAAGTTGAGCTTGTTGATGAATTTGTTGGTTTTTTTCAATTTTGAGCTTGTTTTGAATTTGTTGGTGTTTTTCAATGTTGTCGTTTTTGTTGAATTTTTTGTTGTTTTTAATTGTTGAGGTTGTTGTTAAATTTGTTGGTGTTTTTCAATGTTGAGGTTGTTGTTGAATTTGTTGGTGTTACCCATGTTATTTTTTGAACTTTTTTGTATTTTTGAAATTTGAGCTTGTTGTTGAATTTGTTGGTGTTTTTCAATGTTGAGTTTGTTGTTGAATTTATTGGTGTTTTTCAATGTTGAAGTTGTTGAATTTGTTGGTGATTTGAAATATTGAGTTTGTTGTTGAATTTGTTGGCATTATCAATGTTATTTTTGAAACTTTTTGTATTTTTCAATGTTGAGTTTGTTGTTGAATTTGTAGGCGTTTTGCAATCTTGAGGTTGTTGTTGAATTTGTTGGTGTTTTTGAATGTTGAGGTTGTTGTTGAATTTGTTGGTGATATCAAAGTTTTTTGTTGAATAAATTTGTATTTTTAAAAGTTAAGGTTGTTGTTGAATTTGTAAGTGTTTTGCAATTTTGAGGTTGTTGTTGAAGTTGTTGGTGATTTTCAATGTTGAGGTTGTTTTGAATTTGTAGGTGTTTTTTAATGTTGAGGTTGTTGAATTTGTTGGTGATTTTCAATATTGAGGTTGTTGTTGAATTTGTTGATGTTGTCAATGTTCTTTTCTAAACTTTTTGTATTTTTGAAAGTTGAGCTTGTTGTTGAATTTGTTGGTGTTTTTCAATGTTAAGGTTGTTGAATTTGTTGGTGATTTTCAATATTGAGGTTGTTGTTGAATTTGTTGATGTTGTCAATGTTCTTTTCCTAACTTTTTGTATTTTTGAAAGTTGAGCTTGTTGTTGAATTTGTTGGTGTTTTTCAATGTTGAGGTTGTTGTTAAATTTGTTGGTGTTTTTCAATGTTGAGGTTGTTGTTGAATTTGTTGGTGTTATCCATGTTATTTTTTGAACTTTTTTGTATTTTTGGAAGTTGAGCTTGTTGTTTAATGTGTTGGTGTTTTTCAATGTTGAGTTTGTTGTTGAATTTATTGGTGTTTTTCAATGTTGATGTTGTTGAATTTGTTGGTGATTTGCCATATTGAGTTTGTTGTTTAATTTGTTGGCATTATCAATGTTATTTTTGAAACTTTTTGTATTATTCAATGTTGAGTTTGTTGTTGAATTTGTAGGTGTTTTGCAATCTTGAGGTTGTTGTTGAATTTGTTGGTGTTTTTGAATGTTGAGGTTGTTGCTGAATTTGTTGGTGATATCAAAGTTTTTTGTTGAATAAATTTGTATTTTTAAAAGTTAAGGTTGTTGTTGAATTTGTAGGTGTTTTGCAATTTTGAGGTTGTTGTTGAAGTTGTTGGTGATTGTCAATGTTGAGGTTGTTTTTGAATTTGTAGGTGTTTTTTAATGTTGAGGTTGTTGAATTTGTTGGTGATTTTCAATATTGAGGTTATTGTTGAATTTGTTGATGTTGTCAATGTTCTTTTCTAAACTTTTTGTATTTTTGAATGTTGAGCTTGTTGTTGAATTTGTTGGTGTTTTTCAATGTTGAGGTTGTTGTTAAATTTGCAGGTGATTTGCAATGTTGAGGTTGTTGTTGAATTTGTTGGTGTTTTTCAATGTTGAGGTTGTTGTTGAATTTGTTGGTGTTATCAATGTTCTTTGTTAGACTTTTTTGTATTTTTGAAAGTTGAGCTTGTTGTTGAATTTGTTGGTGATATCAAAGTTTTTTGTTGAATAAATTTGTATTTTTAAAAGTTAAGGTTGTTGTTGAATTTATTGGTGTTTTTCAATGTTGAGCTTGTTTTGAATTTATTGGTGTTTTTCAATGTTGTGATTGTTGTTAAATTTGTTGGTGTTTTTCAATGTTGTGGTTTTGGTTGAATTTGTTGGTGTTATCCATGTTATTTTTTGAACTTTATTGTATTTTTGAAAGTTGAGCTTGTTGTTGAATTTGTTGGTGTTTTTCAATGTTGAGTTTGTTGTTGAATTTATTGGTGTTTTTCAATGTTGAAGTTGTTGAATTTGTTGGTGATTTGCAATATTGAGATTGTTGTTGAATTTGTTGTCATTATCAATGTTATTTTTTGATACTTTTTGTATTTTTCAATTTTGAGTTTGTTGTTGAATTTATTGGTGTTTTTCAATGTTGATGTTGTTGAATTTACTGGTGATTTTCAATATTGAGTTTGTTGTTGAATTTGTTGGCGTTATCAATTTTATTTTTCGTACTTTTTAGTATTTTTCAATGCTGAGGTTGTAGTTGAATTTGTTGGTATTTTTCAATTTTGCTGTTGTTGTTGAATTTTTTGGTGTCTTTCATTGATCAGGATGTTGAAGTTGTTGGTGATTTTCAATGTTGAGGTTGTTGTTGAATTTGTAGGTGTTTTTCAATGTTGAGGTTGTTGTTGAATTTTTTGGTGTTTTTCACTGTGGAGGTTGTTGAATTTGTTGGTGATTTTCAATTCTGAGGATGTTGTTCAATTTGTTGTTGTTATGAAAGATCTTTTTTGAAATGTTTTGTACTTTTAAAGTTTGAGGTTATTGTTGAATGTGTTGGTATATTTCAATGTTGCTGTTGTTGTTGCATTTTTAGGTGTTTTTCAATGTTGAGGTTGTTGTTGAATTTGTAGGTGTTTTGCAATCTTGAGGCTGTCATTCAATTTGTTGGTGTTTTTCAATGTTGAGGTTGTTGTTAAAATAGCAGGTGTTTTGCAATGTTGAGGTTGTTTTTGAATTTGTTGGTGTTTTTCAATGTTGAGGTTGTTGTTGAATTTGTTGGTGATATCAAAGTTTTTTGTTGAATAAATTTGTATTTTTAAAAGTTAAGGTTGTTGTTGAATTTGTTGGTGTTTTTCAATGTTGAGGTTGTTGAATTTGTTGGTGATTTTCAATAGTGAGGTTGTTGTTGAATTTGTTGGTGTTATCAATGTTCTTTTTTAAACTTTTTTGTATTTTTGAAAGTTGAGCTTGTTGTTGAATTTGTTGGTGATATCAAAGTTTTTTGTTGAATAAATTTGTATTTTTAAAAGTTAAGGTTGTTGTTGAAATGTTGGTGTTTTTCAATGTTGAGCTTGTTTTGAATTTATTGGTGATTTTCAATGTTGAGGTTGTTGTTGAATTTGTTCGTGTTTTTTAATTGTTGAGTTTGTTGTTGAATTTGTTGCTGTTATCAATATTTTTTTGTTGAACATGTTTGTAATAATAAAAGTTGAGGTTGTTGAATTTGTTGGTGTTATTGAAAGTTGAGGTTGTTGAAATTGTTGGTGATATTCAATATTGAGGTTGTTGTTGAATTTGTTGGTGTTATCAATGGTTTTTTTTAACTTTTTTTTTCAAAGTTGAGATTGTTGCTGAATTTGTTGGTGATATTCAGTGTTGTGGTTGTTGAATTTGTTGGTGAGTTTCAATATTGAGGTTGTTGTTGAATTTGTTGGTGTTATCAATGTTATTTTTTGAACTTTTTTGTATTTTTCAATTCTGAGGTTGTTGTTCGAACTTGTTGGTATTTTTCAATGTTGCGGTTGTTGTTGAGTTATTTGTTGTTTTTCATTGTTGAGGTTATTGTTGAATTTGTTGGTGTTTTTCAATGTTGAGGTTGTTGTTGAATTTGTTGGTGTTTTTCAATGGTGAGGTTTTTGTTGAATTTTTTGATGTTTTCATTGTTGAGTTTGTTGTTAAATTTGTTGGTGTTTTTCAATGTTGAGGTTGTTGAATTTGTTGGTGATTTTCAATATTGAGGTTGTTGTTGAATTTGTTGATGTTGCCAATGTTCTTTTCTAAACTTTTTGTATTTTTGAAAGTTGAGCTTGTTGTTGAATTTGTTGGTGATTTTCAAACTTGAGGTTGTTGTTAAGTTTGTTGGTGTTTTTCAATGTTGAGGTTGTTGTTGAATTTGTTGGTGTTATCCATGTTATTTTTTGAACTTTTTTGTATTTTTGAAAGTTGAGCTTGTTGTTGAATGTGTTGGTGTTTTTCAATGTTGAGTTTGTTGTTGAATTTATTGGTGTTTTTCAATGGTGATGTTGTTGAATTTGTTGGTGATTTGCAATATTGAGTTTGTTGTTGAATTTGTTGGCATTATCAATGTTATTTTTGAAACGTTTTGTATTTTTCAATGTTGAGTTTGTTGTTGAATTTGTAGGTGTTTTGCAATCTTGAGATTGTTGTTGACTTTGTTGGTGTTTTTGAATGTTGAGGTTGTTGTTGAATTTGTTGGTGATATCAAAGTTTTTTGTTGAATAAATTTGTATTTTTAAAAGTTAAGGTTGTTGTTTAATTTGTAGGTGTTTTGCAATTTTGAGGTTGTTGTTGAAGTATTTGGTGATTTTCAATGTTGAGGTTGTTTTTGAAATTGTAGCTGTTTTTTAATGTTGAGGTTGTTGAATTTGTTGGTGATTTTCAATATTGAGGTTATTGTTGAATTTGTTGATATTGTCAATGTTCTTTTCTAAACTTTTTGTATTTTTGAATTTTGAGCTTGTTGTTGAATTTGTTGGTGTTTTTCATTGTTGAGGTTGTTGTTAAATTTGCAGGTGTTTTGCAATGTTGAGGTTGTTGTTGAATTTGTTGGTGTTTTTCAATGTTGAGGTTGTTGTTGAATTTGTTGGTGTTATCAATGTTCTTTTTTAAACTTCTTTGTATTTTTGAAAGTTGAGCTTGTTGTTGAATTTGTTGGTGATATCAAAGTTTTTTGTTGAATAAATTTGTATTTTTAAAAGTTAAGGTTGTTGTTGAATTTGTTGGCGTTTTTCAATGTTGAGCTTGTTTTGAATTTATTGGTGTTTTTCAATGTTGTGGTTGTTGTTTAATTTGTTCGTGTTTTTTAATGTTGACGTTTTTGTTGAATTTTGTGTTGTTTTTAATTGTTGTGGTTGTTGTTAAATTTGTTGGTGTTTTTCAATGTTGTGGTTTTGGTTGAATTTGTTGGTGTTATCCATGTTATTTTTTGAACTTTATTGTATTTTTGAAAGTTGAGCTTGTTGTTGAATTTGTTGGTGTTTTTCAATGTTGAGTTTGTTGTTGAATTTATTGGTGTTTTTCAATGTTGAAGTTGTTGAATTTGTTGGTGATTTGCAATATTGAGTTTGTTGTTGAATTTATTGGTGTTTTTCAATGTTGATGTTGTTGAATTTACTGGTGATTTTCAATATTGAGTTTGTTGTTGAATTTGTTGGCGTTATCAATTTTATTTTTCGTACTTTTTAGTATTTTTCAATGCTGAGGTTGTAGTTGAATTTGTTGGTATTTTTCAATTTTGCTGTTGTTGTTGAATTTTTTGGTGTCTTTCATTGATCAGGATGTTGAAGTTGTTGGTGATTTTCAATGTTGAGGTTGTTGTTGAATTTGTAGGTGTTTTTCAATGTTGAGGTTGTTGTTGAATTTTTTGGTGTTTTTCACTGTGGAGGTTGTTGAATTTGTTGGTGATTTTCAATTCTGAGGATGTTGTTCAATTTGTTGTTGTTATGAAAGATCTTTTTTGAAATGTTTTGTACTTTTAAAGTTTGAGGTTATTGTTGAATGTGTTGGTATATTTCAATGTTGCTGTTGTTGTTGCATTTTTAGGTGTTTTTCAATGTTGAGGTTGTTGTTGAATTTGTAGGTGTTTTGCAATCTTGAGGCTGTCGTTCAATTTGTTGGTGTTTTTCAATGTTGAGGTTGTTGTTAAAATAGCAGGTGTTTTGCAATGTTGAGGTTGTTTTTGAATTTGTTGGTGTTTTTCAATGTTGAGGTTGTTGTTGAATTTGTTGGTGATATCAAAGTTTTTTGTTGAATAAATTTGTATTTTTAAAAGTTAAGGTTGTTGTTGAATTTGTTGGTGTTTTTCAATGTTGAGGTTGTTGAATTTGTTGGTGATTTTCAATAGTGAGGTTGTTGTTGAATTTGTTGGTGTTATCAATGTTCTTTTTTAAACTTTTTTGTATTTTTGAAAGTTGAGCTTGTTGTTGAATTTGTTGGTGATATCAAAGTTTTTTGTTGAATAAATTTGTATTTTTAAATTTAAGGTTGTTTTTGAAATATTGGTGTTTTTCAATGTTGAGCTTGTTTTGAATTTATTGGTGTTTTTCAATGTTGAGGTTGTTGTTGAATTTGTTCGTGTTTTTTAATTGTTGAGTTTGTTGTTGAATTTGTTGCTGTTATCAATATTTTTTGTTGAACATGTTTGTAATAATAAAAGTTGAGGTTGTTGAATTTGTTGGTGTTATTCAAAGTTGAGGCTGTTGAAATCGTTGGTGATATTCAATATTGAGGTTGTTGTTGAATTTGTTGGTGTTATCAATGGTTTTTTTTTAACTTTTTTTTTCAAAGTTGAGATTGTTGCTGAATTTGTTGGTGATATTCAGTGTTGAGGTTGTTGAATTTGTTGGTGAGTTTCAATATTGAGGTTGTTGTTGAATTTGTTGGTGTTATCAATGTTATTTTTTGAACTTTTTTGTATTTTTCAATTCTGAGGTTGTTGTTGAACTTGTTGGTATTTTTCAATGTTGCGGTTGTTGTTGAATTTGTTGGTGTTTTTCAATGGTGAGGTTTTTGTTGAATTTTTTGGTGTTTTCATTGTTGAGTTTGTTGTTAAATTTGTTGGTGTTTTTCAATGTTGAGTTTGTTGTTGAATTTGCTGATTTTCAATATTGAAGTTGAAGTTTAATTTCTTGGTGTTGTCAATGTTTATTTCGTTGATATTTTTTGTAGTTTTAAAAGTTGTGGTTGTTGCTGAATTCTTTATTGTTTTTCAATGTTGATGTTGTTGTTGAATTTGTTGGTGATTTTCAGTGTTGAGGTTGCTGAATTTGTTGGTGATTTTAAATGTTGAGGTTGTTGTTGAATTGGATAGTGTCATCAATGTTTATTTTGTTGAACTTGTTTGTATTTTTAAAAGATTTGGTTGTTGTTGAATTTATTGGTGTTATCAATGTTTATACTGTTGAACTTTTCTTACTTTTTAAAGTTGAGGTTGTTGTTTAATTTGTTGCTGTTTTTCAATGTATAGGTTGTTGTTGAATTAGTTGGTGTTATGAATGGTTTTTTTCTTAACTTTTTTGTGTATTTCAAAGTGGAGGTTGTTGCTGAATTTGTTCGTGATATTCAGTGTTGAGCTTGTCGAATTTGTTGGTGATTTTCAATATTGAGGTTGTTGTTGAATTTGTTGGTGTTTTTCAATGTTGAGGTTGTTGTTGAATTTATTGGTGATTTTCAATATTGAGGTTGTTGTTGAATTTGCTGGTGTTATCAATGTAATTTTTTGAACTTTTTTGTATTTTTCAATGTTGAGGTTGTTGTTGAATTTGTTGTTATTTTACAATGTTGCGGTTGTTGTTGCATTTTTTGGTGTTTTTGATTGTTGAGGCTGTTGATGAATTTTTAATTTTTTTTAAATGTTGCGGTTGTTGTTGAATTTTTTCGTCTTTTTCATTGTTGAGATTGTTTTTGAATTTGTTGTTGTTTTTCATTGCTGAGGTTGTTGTTGAATATGTTGTTGATTTTCAGTGTTGAGGTTGTTGAATTTGTTGGTGATTTTAGATGTTGAGGTTGTTATTGAAGTTGTTGGTGTTATCAATGTTTTTTGTTGAACTTGTTTTTATTTTTAAAAGTTGAGGTTGTTGCTGAATTTGTTGGTGTTTTTCAATGTTGAGGTTGTTGTTGAATTTGTTGTTTTTTTTCAATGCTGATGTTGTTGTTGAATTTGTTGGTGTTTTTCATTGTTGAGGTTCTTGTTGAATTTGCTGGTGTTATCAATGTTTTTTGTTGAACTTGTTTGTATTATTAAAAGTTGAGGTTCTGGTTGAATTTGTTGGTGTTTTTCAAAATTGAGTTTGCTGTGGAATTTGCTGGTGTTTTCAATGGTATTTTTTTAACTTTTTTGTGTTTTTCAAAGTTGAGGTTGTGGTTGAATTTATTGGTGTTATCAATGTTTATTTTGTAGAACTTTTTTGTGCTTTTATAAGTTGAGAATGATTTTGAATTTGTTGGTGTTTTTCATTGTTGAGGTTGTTGTTGATTTTGCTGGTGTTTTTCAATGTTGAGGTTGTTGTTGAATTTGTCCGTGATTTTCAATGTTGAGGTTGTTGGTGAATTTGCTGGTGATTTTCAACATTGAGTTTGTTGTTGAATTTGTTGGTGTTATCAATGTTTTTTTTTTAACTTGTTTGTATTTTTAAACGTTGAGGTTGTTGTTGAATTTGTTGATGATTTTCAATATTGAGTTTGTTGTTGAATTTGTTGGTGTTTTTCAATGGTGAGGTTTTTGTTGAATTTTTTGTTGTTTTCATTGTTGAGGTTGTTGTTAAATTTGTTGTTGTTTTTCAAAGTTGAGGTTGTTATTAAATTTGTTGATGATTTTCAATATTGAGGTTATAGTTGAATTTATTGGGTTGTCAATGTTTATTTTTTTGAACTTTTTTCTAGTTATAAAAGTTGAGGATGCTGCTGAATATTTTATTGTTTTTCAATGTTGATTTTGGTGTTGCATCTGTTGTTGATTTTTAGTGTTGAGGTTGCTGATTTTTTGGTGATTTTAAATGTGGAGGTTGTTGTTGAATTGGATAGTGTCATCAATGTTTATTTTGTTGAACTTGCTTGTATTTTTAAAAGTTGTGGTTATTGTTGAATTAATTGATGTTTTTCAAAGTTGAGGTCGTTGAATATGTTGCTGATTTTAAATATTGAGGTTGTTGTTGAATTTGTTGGTGTTATGAATGTTTTTTTTTGAAATTTTTTATGTTTGTCAAAGTTGAGGTTGTTGCTGAATTTGTTGGTGATATTCATAGTTGAGGTTGTTGAATTTGTTGGTGATTTTCAATATTGAGGTTGTTGTTGAATTTGTTGGCGTTATTCAATGTTGAGGTTGTTGTTGAATTTGTTGGTGATATTAAATATTGAGGTTGTTGTTGAATTTGTTGGTGTTATCAATGTTATTTTTTGAGCTTTATTGTATTTTTCAAAGTTGATGTTGTTGTTGAATTTGTTGGTATTTTTCAATGGTTCGGTTGTTGTTGAATTTTTTGGTGTTTTTCATTGTTGAGGTTGTTGTTGAATTTGTTCGTTTTTTTCCATGTTGATGTTGTTGTTGAATTTGTTGGTGATATTAAATATTGAGGTTGTTGTTGAATTTGTTGGTGTTATCAATGTTATTTTTTGAGCTTTATTGTATTTTTCAAAGTTGATGTTGTTGTTGAATTTGTTGGTATTTTTCAATGGTTCGGTTGTTGTTGAATTTTTTGGTGTTTTTAATTGTTGAGGTTGTTGTTGAATTTGTTCGTTTTTTTCAATGTTGAGGTAGTTGTTGAATTTGTTGGTGATTTTAAATATTTATGTTGTTGTTGAATTTGTTGGAGTTATCAATGTTATTTTTTTGAACTTTTTTGTGTTTTTCAATGTTGAGGTTGTTGTTGAATTTGTTGGTGATATTCAGTGTTGAGGTTACTGTAATTCGTGCCTGATTTAAAATATTGAGATTGTTCTTGAATTGGATAGTGTCTTCAATGTTTTTTTAGTTGAACATGTTTGTACTTGTAAAAGTTGAGGTTGTTGTTGAATTTGTTGTTGTTTATCAATGTTGAGGTTGTTGTTGAATTTGTTGGTGTTTTTCAATGATGAGGTTGTAGTTGAATTTGTTGGTGTTTTTTAATGTTGATGTTGTTGTTGAATTTGTTGGTGATTTTCAGTGTTGAGGTTATTGAATTCGTAGTTGATTTTAAATGTTGAGATTGTTGTTGAATTGGATAGTGTCATCAATGTTTATTATGTTGAACTTGTTTGTAGTTTTAAAAGTTGTGGTTATTGTTGAATTTATTGGTGTTATCAATGTTTATTATGTTGAACATTTTTGTACTTTTAAAAGTTGAGCATGCTGTTGAATATGTTGGTGTTTTTCAAAGTTGAGGTCATTGCATTTGGTGGTGATATTGAATATTGAGGTTGTTGTTGAATTTGATGGTGTTATCAATATTTTTTTTGGAACTTTTTTGAATTTTAAATGTTGAGGTTATTGTTGAATTTGTTGGTATTTTGCAATGTTGCGGTTGTTGTTGAATTTTTTTGTGTTTTTAATTGTTGAGGTTGTTGTTGAATTTGTTGGTGTTTTTCAATGTTGAGGTTGTTGATGAATTTGTTGGTGTTTTTCAATGTTGAGTTTGTTGTTGAATTTGTTGGTGTTTTTCAATGTTGAGGTTGTTGTTGAATTTGTTGGTGTTTTTCAATGTTGAGGTTGTTGTTGAATGTGTCCAGCCCATATCCCGCGCATCCTACCTCATGCCTTCTCCTCTATCCCAGAAACATGATAGGGTCACCCTTGTCCTCACTTATCACCCCACCAGCCTCCGCATTCAAAGGATCATCCTCCACCATTTCCGCCAACTCCAGCATGATGCCACCACCAAACACATCTTCCCTTCACCCCCCCTGACGGCATTCCGTAGGGATCGTTCCCTCCGGGACACCCTGTTCCACTCCTCCATTACCCCCTACTCCTCAACCCCCACTTATGGCACCTCCCCATGCCCACGTAGAAGATGCAACACTTGCCCCTTCACTTCCTCTCTCCTCACCTTCCAAGGGCCCAAACACTCCTTTCAAGTGAAGCAGCATTTCACTTGCATTTCCCCTAACTTTGTCTACTGTATTCGTTGCTCCCAATGCAGTCTCCTCTACATTGGAGAGAGCAAACGCAAACTGGGCGACCGTTTTGCGGAACACCTGCGGTCTGTCCGCAAGAAAGACCCAAACCTCCCTGTCGCTTGCCATTTTAACGCTCCTCCCTGTTCTCTTGCCAACATGTCTGTCCTTGGCTTGCTGCATTGTTCCAGTGAAGCCCAACGCAAACTGGAGGAACAGCACCTCATCTTCCGACTAGGCACTTTACAGCCCTCCGGGCTGAATATTGAATTCAACAACTTTAGATCTTAAACTCCCCCTCCCCCCATCCCCACCCCGTTTCTTTTCCCCCCCCCCCGCTTTTTTTTTCAATAATTTATATAGATTCTTCTTTCCCCACCTATTTCCATTATTTTTAAATCTAAAACTAAAACCTTTAGTCTTTCCACCCCACCCCCACTAGAGCTGTACTTTGAATATCCTGTCTTCCATTCTTAATTAGCACTTTTCTCAGACAAATACAACCACCTTCAACACCTCTTTGACCCTTTTGTCAGTTACATCTACTGATTATCTGCTCATCTCCACAATCACCACACCACACCCTCAATGTGTCTCTCCCGCACCCACCCCCCCCCCCCCCCCCCCCCCCCCACCACCACCTTAAACCAATTTATATTTCTACCTTCTTCTAACTATGCTCCAGTTCTGCCGAAGGGCCATGAAGGCTCGAAACGTTAACTGATTTCTTCTCCGCCGATGCTGCCAGACCTGCTGAGTTTTTCCAGGTAATTCTGTTTTTGTTTTGTTGTTGAATTTGTTGGTGATTTTCAATATTGAGGTTGTTGTTGAATTTGTTGGTGATTTTTAATATTGAGGTTGTTGTTTAATTTGTTGGTGTTATCAATGTTTTTTCTTTAACTTTTTTGTACTTTTAAAAGTTGATGTTGTTGTTGAATGTGTTGATGTTTTTCAATGTTGAGGTTTTTGTTGAATATTTTCGTGTTTTTCATTGTTGAGGTTGTTGTTAAATTTGTTGGCGTTTTTCAATGTTGACGTTGTTGTTGAATTTGTTGGTGATTTTCAATATTGAGGTTGTTGCTGAATTTGTTGGTGTTTTTCAAATGTTGAGGTTGTTGTGGAATTTGTTGGTGTCTTTCAATATTGAGGTTGTTGTTTAATTTGTTGGTGTTATCAATGTTTATTTTGAACTTTTTCTCTTCTTTTTAAAGTTGATGTTGTTGAATTTATTGGTGTTTTTCAATCTTGAGGCTGTTGTTGAATATGTTGGTGTTTTTCAAAGTTGATGTTGTTGAATTTCTTGGTGATTTTCAACATTGAGTTCGTTGTTGAATTTGTTGGTGTTATCAATGTTTTTTTGTTGAAGTTGTTTGTATTTTTAAAAGTTGAGGTTGTTGTTGAATTTGTTGGTGATTTTCAATATTGAGGTTGTTGTCGAATTTGTTGGTGTTATCAAGGTTATTTTTTGAACTTTTTTGTATTTTTCAATGTTGCGGTTGTTGAAATTTTTGGTGTTTTTCATTGTTGAGGTTGCTGTTGAATTTTTTGGTGTTTTTCAAGGTTGAGGTTGTAGTTGAATTTGTTGGTGTTTTTCAATGTTGAGGTTGTTGTTGAATTTGTTGGTGTTATCAATAGTATTTTTAAAACTTTTTTGTATTTTTCAATGTTGAGGTTGTTGTTGAATTTGTTGGTGATTTTCAATGGTGAGGTTGTTGTTGAATTTGTGGGTGTTATCAATGTTATTTTTAGAACTTTTTGCATTTTTCAACGTTGAGGTTGTTGAATTTGTTATTATTTTTCAATGTTGCGGTTGTTGTTGAATTTTTTGGTGTTTTTCTTTGTGGAGGTTGTTGTTGAATTTGTTGGTGATTTTCAATGCTGATGTTGTTGTTGAATTTGTTGGTGATTTTCAATGTTGAGGTTGTTGTTGAATTTGTTGGATTTAGCAATGTTTTTTGTTGAACTTGTTCGTCTTTTTAAAAGTTAAGTTGGTTGTTGAATTTGATGGAGTTTTTCAATGTGAGGTTGTTGAATTTGTTGGTGATTTTCAGTGTTGAGGTTGTTGTTGAATTTGTTGGTGTTATCAATGTTCTTTTTTCAACTTTTTGTACGTTTAAAAGTTGAGGTTGTTGTTGAATTTGTTGGTGTTTTTCAATGCTGAGGTTGTTGTTAAATTTGTTCGTGATTTTTAATGTTGAGGTTGTTGTTGAATTTGTTGGTGATTTTCAACATTCAGTTTATCGTTGCATTTGTTGGTGTTATCAATGTTTTTTTTTTGAACTTGTTTGTATTTTTAAAGCTGAGGTTGTTGTTGAATTTGTTGGTGTTTTTCAAAGTTGAGGTCGTTGAATTTGTTGCTCATTTTCAATATTGAGGTTGTTGCTGAATTTGTTGTGATAATCAATGTTGAGGTTGTTGAATTTGTAGGTGATTTTCAATATTGAGGTTGTTGTTGAACTTGTAGGTGTTTTTCATTGTTGAGCTTGATGTTGAATTTGTTGATGTTTTTCAATGTTGAGGTTGTTGTTGAATTTATTGGTGTTTTTCAATGGTGAGGTTGTTGTTGAATTTGTTGGTGTTTTTCTAAGATGAGGTCCTTGAATTTGTTGGTCATTTTCAATATTGAGGTTGTTGCTGAATTTGTTGGTGATATTCAATGTCGAGGTTGTTGAATTTGTTGTTGATTTTCAATATTGAGGTTGTTGTTGAACTTGTAGGTGTTTTTCAATGTTGAGGTGGCTGTTGAATTTATTGATGTTTTTCATTGTTGAGCTTGATGTTGAATTTGTTGATGTTTTTCAATGTTGAGGTTGTTGTTGAATTTATTGGTGTTTTTCAATGGTGAGGTTGTTGTTGAATTTGTTGGTGTTTTTCAAAGATGATGTCGTTGAATTTCTTGGCAATTTTCAATATTGAGGTTGTTGTTGAATTTGTTGGTGTTATGAATGGTTTATTTTGAACTTTTTTGTGTTTTTCAAAGTTGAGGTTGTTGCTGAATTTAATGGTGATATTCTGTGTAGAGCATGTTGAAATTGTTGGTGATTTTCAATATTGAGGTTTTTGTTGAATTTGATTTTGTTATCAATGTTTTTTTTTAACTTGTTGGTACTTTTAAAATTTGAGGTTGTTGTTGAATGTGGTGATCTTTTTCAATGGCGAGGTTTTTGCTGAGTTATTTGGTGTTTTCATTATTGAGGGTGTTTTTCAATGTTGAGGTTGTTGAATTTGTTGGTGATTTTCAATATTGAGGTTGTTGTTGAATTTGATGGTGTTATCAATGGTCTTATTTCAACTTTAATGTACTTTTAAAAGTTGAGGTTGTTGTTGAATTTGTTGGTGATTAACAATATTGAGTTTGTTGTTGAATTTGTTGATGTTATCAATATTTTTTTTGTTGAACTTGTTTGTAATTATAAAAGTTGAGGTTGTTGAATTTGTTGGTGTTATTCAAAGTTGAGGTCGTTGAATTTGTTGGTGATATTAAATATTGAGGTTGTTGTTGAATTTGTTGGTGTTATCAATGGTTTTTTTTTAACTTTTTTTTTCATAGTTGAGATTGTTGCTGAATTTGTTGGTGATATTCAGTGTTGAGGTTGTTGAATTTGTTGGTGAGTTTCAATATTGAGGTTGTTGTTGAATTTGCTGGTGTTATCAATGTTATTTTTTGAACTTTTTTGTATTTTTCAATTCTGAGGTTGTTGTTGAACTTGTTGGTATTTTTCAATGTTGCGGTTCTTGTTGAGTTTTTTTGTTGTTTTTCATTGTTGAGGTTGTTGTTGAATTTGTTGGAGTTTTTCAATGGTGAGGTTTTTGTTGAATTTTTTGGTGTTTTCATTGTTGAGTTTGTTGTTAAATTTGTTGGTGTTTTTCAATGTTGAGTTTGTTGTTGAATTTGTTGCTGATTTTCAATATTGAGGTTGTAGTTCAATTTCTTGGTGTTGTCAATGTTTATTTCGTTGATATTTTTTGTAGTTTTAAAAGTTGTGGTTGTTGCTGAATTCTTTATTGTTTTTCAATTTTGATGTTGTTGTTGAATTTGTTGGTGATTTTCAGTGTTGAGGTTGCAGAATTTGTTGGTGATTTTAAATGGTGATGGTTGTTGTTGAATTGGATAGTGTCATCAATGTTTATTTTGTTGAACTTGTTTGTATTTTTAAAAGATGTGGTTGTTGTTGAGTTTATTGGTGTTATCAATGTTTATACTGTTGAACTTTTCTTACTTTTTAAAGTTGAGGTTGTTGTTTAATTTGTTGCTGTTTTTCAATGTATAGGTTGTTGTTGAATTAGTTGGTGTTATGAATGGTTTTTTTCTTAACTTTTTTGTGTATTTCAAAGTGGAGGTTGTTGCTGAATTTGTTCGTGATATTCAGTGTTGAGCTTGTCGAATTTGTTGGTGATTTTCAATATTGAGGTTGTTGTTGAATTTGTTGGTGTTTTTCAATGTTGCGGTTGTTTTTGAATTTATTGGTGATTTTCAATATTGAGGTTGTTGTTGAATTTGTTGGTGTTATCAATGTTATTTTTTGAACTTTTTTGGATTTTTCAATGTTAAGGTTGTTGTTGAATTTGTTGTTATTTTACAATGTTGCGGTTGTTGTTGCATTTTTTGGTGTTTTTGATTGTTGAGGTTGTTGATGAATTTTTTATTTTTTTTAAATGTTGCGGTTGTTGTTGAATTTTTTCGTGTTTTTCATTGTTGAGATTGTTTTTGAATTTGTTGTTATTTTTCATTGTTGAGGTTGTTGTTGAATTTGTTGTCGTTTTTCATTGTTGAGGTTGTTGAATATGTTGTTGATTTTCAGTGTTGAGGTTGTTGAATTGGTTGGTGATTTTAAATGTTGAGGTTGTTATTGAATTTGTTGCTGTTATCAATGTTTATTGTTGAACTTGTTTGTATTTTTAAAAGTTGAGGTTGTTGCTGAATTTGTTGGTGTTTTTCAATGTTGAGGTTGTTGATGAATTTGTTTGTTTTTTTAAATGCTGATGTTGGTGTTGAATTTGTTGGTGTTTTTCATTGTTGAGGTTGTTGTTGAATTTGCTGGTGTTATCAATGTTTTCTGTTGAACTTGTTTGTATTTTTAAAAGTTGAGGTTCTGGTTGAATTTGTTGGTGTTTTTCAAAATTGAGGTTGCTGTGGAATTTATTGGTGTATTCAATGTTTTTTTTTTAACTTTTTTGTGTTTTTCAAAGTTGAGGTTGTGGTTTAATTTATTGGTGTTATCAATGTTTATTTCGTAGAACTTATTTGTACTTTTAAAATTTGAAGATGATTTTGAATTTGTTGGTGTTTTTCATTTTTGAGGTTGTTGTTGAATTTGCTGGTGTTTTTCAATGTTGAGGTTGTTGTTGAATTTGTCCGTGATTTTCAATGTTGAGTTTGTTGTTGAATTTGTTGGTGTTATCAATGTTTTTTTTTGAACTTGTTTGTATTTTTAAACGTTGAAATTGTTGTTGAATTTGTTGCTGTAATTCAAAGTTGAGGTCATTGAATTTGTTGGTGATTTTCAATATTGAGGTTGTTGCTGAATTTTTTGGTGATATTCAATGTTGAGGTTGTTGTATTTGTTGGTGATTTTCAATATTGAGGTTGCTTTTAAATTTGTTGGCGTTTTTTAATGTTGAGGTTGTTGTTGAAATTGTTCGTGTTTTTCAATGTTGTGGTTGATGTTGAATTTATTGGTATTTTTCATTGTTGAGCATGTTGTTGAATTTGTTGGTGTTTTTAAATGTTGAGTTTGTTGTTGAATTTGTTGGTGTTTTTAAATGTTGTGTTTGTTGTTGAATTTATTGGTGTTTTTCAATATTGAGGTTGTTGCTGAATTTGTTGGTGATATTCAGTGTTGAGCTTGTTGAACTTGTTGGTGATTTTCAATATTGTGGTTGTTGTTGAATTTGTTAGTGTTATCAGTATTCCTTTTTGAACTTTTTTGTACTTTTAAAAGATGAGGTTGTTGTTGAATTTGTTGGTGTTTTACAATGGTGAGGTTTTTTTTTTAATTTTTTTGGTGTTTTCATTGTTCAGTTTGTTGTGAAATTTGTTGGTGTTTTTCAATGTTGAGGTTGTTGTTGAATTTGTTGGTGATTTTCAACATTGAGGTTGTTGTTGAATTTGTTGGTGTTGTCAATGTTTACTTTGTTGAACTTCTTTGTAGTTTTTAAAATTGATGATGTTGCTGAATTTTTTAAATATTTTTTCAATGTTGATGTTGTTGATGAATTTGTTGGTGTTATCAATGCTTTTTTTTAAACTTTTGTGTGTTTTTCAATGTTGAGGCTGTTTAATTTTTCTGGTGATTTTCAACAGTGAGGTTGTTGATGAATTTGTTGGTGTTAACAATGTTTTTTTTTGAACATTTTTGTGTTTTTCAAAGTTGAGGTTGTTGCTGAATTTCTTGGTGATATTCAGTGTTGCGGTTGTTGTTGAATTTGTTGGCGTTTTTAAATGTTGAGGTTGTTGTTGAAATTGTTTGTGATTTTCAATATTGACGATGTTGTTGAATTTGTTGACGTTATCAATGTTATTTTTTGAACTATTTTGTAATTTTGAAAGGTGAGGTTGTCGTTGAATCTATTGATGTTTTTCAATGTTGAGGTTGTTGTTGAATTTGTTGATGATTTTCAATATTGAGTTTGTTGTTGACTTTGTTGGTGTTTTTCAATGGTGAGGTTATTGTTGAATTTTTTGTTGTTTTCATTGTTGAGGTTGTTGTTAAATTTGTTTTTGTTTTTCAAAGTTGATGTTGTTAAATTTTTGATGGTTTTCAATATTGAGTTTATAGTTGAATTTATTGGTGTTGTCAATGTTTATTTTGTTGAACTTTTTTGTAGTTATAAAAGTTGAGGATGCTGCTGAATATTTTATTCTTTTTCAATGTGGATGTTGTTGTTACATTTGTTGTTGATTTTTAGTGTTGAGGTTGCTGATTTTTTTGGTGATTTTAAATGTGGAGATTGTTGTTGAATTGGATAGTGTCATCAATGTTTATTTAGTTGAACTTGTTTGTATTTTTAAAAGTTGTGGTTATTGTTGAATTAATTGATGTTTTTCAATGTTGAGGTCGTTGAATATGTTGCTGATTTTAAATATTGAGGTTGTTGTTGAATTTGTTGGTGTTATGAATGGTTTTTTTTGAAATTTTTTATGTTTGTCAAAGTTGAGGTTGTTGCTGAATTTGTTGGTGATACTCATAGTTGAGGTTGTTGAATTTGTTGGTGATTTTCAATATTGAGGTTGTTGTTGAATTTGTTGGCGTTATTCAATGTTGAGGTTGTTGTTGAATTTGTTGGTGATATTAAATATTGAGGTTGTTGTTGAATTTGTTGGTGTTATCAATGTTATTTTTTGAGCTTTATTGTATTTTTCAAAGTTGATGTTGTTGTTGAATTTGTTGGTATTTTTCAATGGTTCGGTTGTTGTTGAATTTTTTGGTGTTTTTCATTGTTGAGGTTGTTGTTGAATTTGTTCGTTTTTTTCAATGTTGAGGTTGATGTTGAATTTGTTGTTGATTTTAAATATTTATGTTGTTGTTGAATTTGATGGTGTTATCAATGTTATTTTTTGAACTTTTTTGTGTTTTTCAATGTTGAGGTTGTTGTTGAATTTGTTGGTGATATTCAGTGTTGAGGTTACTGTAATTCGTGCCTGATTTAAAATATTGAGATTGTTCTTGAATTGGATAGTGTCTTCAATGTTTTTTTAGTTGAACATGTTTGTACTTGTAAAAGTTGAGGTTGTTGTTGAATTTGTTGTTGTTTATCAATGTTGAGGTTGTTGTTGAATTTGTTGGTGTTTTTCAATGATGAGGTTGTAGTTGAATTTGTTGGTGTTTTTTAATGTTGATGTTGTTGAATTTGTTGGTGATTTTCAGTGTTGAGGTTATTGAATTCGTAGTTGATTTTAAATGTTGAGATTGTTGTTGAATTGGATAGTGTCATCAATGTTTATTATGTTGAACTTGTTTGTAGTTTTAAAAGTTGTGGTTATTGTTGAATTTATTGGTGTTATCAATGTTTATTATGTTGAACATTTTTGTACTTTTAAAAGTTGAGCATACTGTTGAATATGTTGGTGTTTTTCAAAGTTGAGGTCATTGCATTTGGTGGTGATATTGAATATTGAGGTTGTTGTTGAATTTGTTGGTGTTATCAATTTTTTTTTGGAACTTTTTTGTATTTTTCAATGTTGAGGTCATTTTTGAATTTGTTGGTATTTTGCAATGTTGCGGTTGTTGTTGAATTTTTTTGTGTTTTTAATTGATGAGGTTGTTGTTGAATTTGTTGGTGTTTTTCAATGTTGAGGTTGTTGATGAATTTGTTGGTGTTTTTCAATGTTGAGGTTGTTGTTGAATTTGTTGGTGTTTTTCAATGTTGAGGTTGTTGTTGAATTTGTTGGTGTTTTTCAATGTTGAGGTTGTTGTTGAATTTGTTGTTGTTTTTCATTGTTGAAATTGTTGATGAATTTTTTGGTGTTATCAATGTTTATTGTTGAACTTATTTGTGTTTTTCAAAGTTGAGGTTGTTGCTGAATTTGTTGGTGATTTTCAGTTTTGAGGTTGTTGAATTTGTTGGGGATTTTCAATATTGAGGTTGTTGTTGAATTTGTTGGTGTCAGCAATGTTATTTTTGGAACTGTTTTGTATTTTTCAATGTTGAGGTTGTTGTTGAATTTGTTGGTATTTTTATATGTTGCGGTTGATGTTGATTTTTTTTTGTGTTTTTCATTGTTGTGGTTGTTGTTGAATTTGTTGGTGTTTTTCAATGTTGAGGTTGTTGTTGAATTTGTTGATGATTTTCTATATTGAGCTTGTTCTTGAATTGGATATTGTCTTCAATGTTTTTTTAGTTGAACATTTTTGTACTGGTAAAAGTTGAGGTTATTGTTGAGTTTGTTGTTGTTTATCAATGTTGAGGTTGTTGTTGAATTTGTTGGTGTTTTTCAATGTTGAGGTTGTTGTTGAATTCGTTGGTGTTATCGATGTTATTTTTTGAACTGTTTTGTATTTTTCAATGTTGAGGTTGTTTTTGAATTTGTTGGTATTTTTCAATGGTTCGGTTGTTGTTGAACTTTTTGGTTTTTTTCATTGTTGAGGTTGTTGTTGAATTTGTTGGTGATTTTCAATGTTGAGGTTACTGAATTTGTACGTGATTTAAAATATTGAGATTGTTCTTGAATTGGATAGTGTCTTCAATGTTTTTTTAGTTGAACATTTTTTTGCTTGTAAAAGTTGAGGTTATTGTTGAAATTGTTGTTGTTTATCAATGTTGAGGTTGTTGTTGAATTTGTTGGTGCTTTTCAATGTTGAGGTTGTAGTTGAATTTGTTGGTATTTTTTAATGTTGATGTTGTTGTTGAATTTGTTGCTGATTTTCAGTGTTGAGGTTATTGAATTCGTAGTTGATTTTAATAGTTGAGATTGTTGGTGAATTGGATAATGTCATCAATGTTTATTATGTTGAACTTGTTTGTAGTTTTAAAAGTTGTGGTTATTGTTGAATTTATTGGTGTTATCAATGTTTATTTTGTTGAACATTTTTGTACTTTTAAAAGCTGAGGATGCTGTTGATTATGTTGGTGTTATTCAAAGTTGAGGTCATTGAATTTGGTGGTGATATTGCATATTGAGGTTGTTGTTGAATTTGTTGGTGTTATCAATGATTTTTTTGGAACTTTTTTGTATTTTTGAATGTTGAGGTTGTTGTTGAATTTGTTGGTATTTTTCAATGTTGCGGTTGTTGTTGAATTTTTTTGTGTTTTTCATTGTTGAATTTGTTGTTGAATTTGTTGGTGTTTTTCAATGTTGAGCTTGTTGTTGAATTTGTTGGTGTTTTCCAATGTTGAGGTTGTTGTTGAATTTGTTGGTGTTTTTCATTGTTGAGGTTGTTGCTGAATTTGTTGGTGTGATCAACGTTTATTGTTGAACTTTTGTGTATTTTTACAAGTTGAGGTTGTTGTTGAATTTGTTTGTGTTTTTCAATATTGAGGTTGTTGTTGAATATGTTTTTGATTTTCAATATTGAGGTTGTTGTTGAATTTGTTGGTGTTATGAATGTTTTTTTTTAAACTTTTTTGTGTTTTTCAATGTTGACCTTATTGCTGAATTTATTGGTGTTATCAATATTTATTTTGTTGCACATTTTTGTAACTTTTAAAAGTTGAGGTTGATTTTGAATTTGTTGGTGTTTTTAATTGTTGAGGTTGTTGTTGAATTTGTTGGCGTTTTTCAATGTTGAGGTTGTTGTTTAATTTGTTGGTGTTAAATGTTATTTTTTGAACTGTTTTGTAATTTTGAAAGTTGAGGTTGTCGTTGAATTTGTTGGTGTTTTTCAATGTTGAGGTTGATGTTGAATTTATTTGTGTTTTTCATTGTTGGTCTTGTTGTTGAATTTGTTGGTGTTTTTCAATGTTGAGATTGTTGCTGCATTTGTTGGTGTTTTTCAATGTTGAGTTTGTTGTTGATTTTATTGGTGTTTTTCAAAGTTGAAGTTGTTGTTGAATTTGTTGATGGTTTTCAATATTGAATTTGTTGTTGAACTTGTTGGTGTTTTTCAATTTTGAGGATTTGTTCAATTTTTTGGTGTTTTCATTGTTGAGGTTGTTGTTAAATTTGTTGTTGTTTTTCAATGTTGAGGTTGCTGTTAAATTTGTTGGTGATTTTCAATATTCAGGTTGTTGTTGAATTTGTTGGTGTTATGAATGTTTTTTTTGGACTTTTTTGTGTTTTTCAAAGTTGAGGTTGTTGCTGAATTTGTTGGTGATATTCAGTCTTGAGATTGTTGAATTTGTTGGTGATTTTCAAAATTGAGGTTGTTGTTTAATTTGTTGGTGATTTTCAATATTTAGGTTGTTGTTGAATTTGTTGGTGTCAGCAATGTTATTTTTTGAACTGTTTTGTATTTTTCAATGTTGAGGATGTTGTTGAATTTGTTTGTATTTTTATATGTTGTGGTTGTTGTTGTTTTTTTTGGTGTTTTTCATTGTTGTGGTTGTTGTTGAATTTGTTGGTGTTTTTCATTGTTGAGGTTGTTTTCGAATTAGTTAGTGTTTTGCAATGTTCAGGTTGTTGTTGAATTTGCTCGTGTCTTTCACTGTTGAGGTTGTTGTTGAATTTGTGTTATCAATGTTTTTTTGTTGAACTTGTTTATATTTTAAAAGTTAAGGTTGTTGTTGAATTTGTTAGTGTTTTTCAGTGTTGAGGTTGTTGAATTTGTTCGTGATTTTCAATATTGAGCTTGTTGTTCAAATTGTTGGCGTTTTTCAATGTTGAGTTTGTTGTTGGAATTGTTGGTGATTTTCAATATTGAGGTTGTTGTTGAATTTGTTTGTTTTATCAACGTTTATTTTGTTGAACTTTTTTGTACTTTTAAAAGCTGAGGTTGTTGTTGAATTTGTTGGGTTTTTCAATATCGAGGTTGTTGTTGAAACTGATGTCGTTTTTCAATGTTGAGTTTGTTGTTGGAATTGTTGGTGATTTACAATATTGAGGTTGTTGTTGAATTTGTTGGTGTTTTTCAGCGTTGAGGTTGTTGTTGAATTTGTTGGTGTTTTTCAATGTTGAGTTTGTTGTTGATTTTATTGGTGTTTTTCAAAGTTGAGGTTGTTGTTGAATTTGTTGATGATTTTCAACTTTGAGTTTGTTGTTAAACTTGTTGGTGTTTATCAATTTTGAGGTTTTTGTTGAATTTTTTGGTATTTTCTTTGTTGAGGTTGTTGTTAAATTTGTTGTTGTTTTTCGATGTTGAGGTTGTTGTTAAATTTGTTGGTGATTTTCAATATTGATGTTGTTGTTGAATTTGTTGGTGTTTTTCATTTTTGATGTTGTTGAATTTGTTGGTGATTTTAAATATTCAGGTTGTTGTTGAATTTTTTGGTGTTATGAATGTTTTTTTTTAATTTTTTTATTTTTTTCAAAGTTGAGGTTGTTGCTGAATTTGTTGGTGATATTCAGTCTTGAGGTTGTTGAATTTGTTGGTGATTTTCAAAATTGAGGTTGTTGTTGAATTTGTTGGCGTTTTTCATTGTTGAGGTTGTTGTTGAATTTGTTGGTGTCATCAATGTTATTTTTTGAATTGTTTTGTATTTTTATATGTTGCGGTTGTTGTTGATTTTTTTTGGTGTTTTTCATTGTTGTGGTTGTTGTTGAATTTGTTGGTTTTTTTCATTGTTGAGGTTGTTGTTGAATTTGTTGGTGTTTTTCAATGTTGAGGTTGTTTTTGAATTTGCTGGTGTCTTTCACTGTTGAGGTTGTTGTTGAATTTGTTGGTGTCATCAATGTTTTTTTGTTGATCGTGTTTATATTTTTAAAAGTTGAGGTTGTTGTTGTATTTGTTGGTGTTTTTCAAAGTTGAGATCCTTGAATTTGATGTGGATTTTCATGTTGTTGAATTAGTTGGTGTAATGAATGTTTTTTTTGTTTAAACTGTATAATCAGTGCCCCCATCATAAACCCTATTTAAACAGTGCCCCCATCATAAACACTATATAAGCAGTCCCCGCATCATAAACACTATTTAAACCGTGCCCCATCATAAACACTATTTAATCAGTGCTCCATCATAAACGCTATTAAAGCAGTTTAAATAGTGTTAATGATGGGGCACTGTTTATATTCTGTTTTTGCTTGGGCACTGTCTATATAGTGTATATTATGGGGCCCTGTTTAATTAGTGATGGGGCCAGAATTTAAAGTCAGTCCTGGGTCTGTGCACAGCAAAATGTTGGCGCCAGAATTTAACGTCAATCCTGGGGCAATGCATAGCACAGCGATGGGGCTATAATTTAAAGCCAGTCATCGGACAGTGCACAGCACAGAGATGGGGACAGAATTTCAATTCAGTCCTGGGACAGTGCACATCACTGTTTAAAAAATGTTTATGATGGGGCACTGTTTATATAGTGTTTATGATGGGGGCACTATTTAAATAGTTTTGATGATGGGGCACTGTTTAAATAGTGTTTATGATTGAGGCACAGTTTATATAATGTTTATGATGGGGGCACTGTTTAAATAGGGTTTATGATGGGGGCACTGTTTAAATAGTGTTAATGATGGGGCACTGTTTAAATAGTGTTTATAATGGGGCACTGTTTAAATAGGGTTTATGAAGGGAGCAGTGTTTTTATAGTGTTTCTGGTGGGGGCACTGTTTGAACAGTGTTTATAATGGGGCACTGTTTAAATAGGGTTTATGATGGGGGCACTGTTTAAATAGGGTTTATGATTGAGCCACTGTTTATATAGTGTTTATGGTGGGGGCACTGTTTGAACAGTGTTTATGATGGGGGCACTGTTTAAATAGGGTTTATGATGGGGGCACCGTTTAAATTGTGTTTATGATGGGGGCACTGTTTAAATAGTATTTATGTTGGGGGCAGTGTTTATATAGTGTTTATGATGGGGGCACTGTTTAAATAGTGTTTATGATGTGGGAATTGTTTATATAGTGTTCATGATAGACGCGCTGTTTATATAGTGTTTATGATGGGCGGCACTGTTTATATAGTGTTTATGATGGGGCAGTTTTTATATAGTGTTTATGATGGGGCACTGTTTATATATTGTTTATGATGGGGCGCTCTTCATATAGTGTTTATGATTTGGCACTGTTTAAGTAGTGTTTATGATGGGGGCTCTGACTAAATGGTGTTTATGATGGGGGCACTGTTTATACAGTATTTATGATGAGGAACTGTTTATTTAGTGTGAGCTCTGTGTTCAGTGTGGGCTCAGTGTTCAGTATAGGCTCTGTGTTCAACGTGAGCTCAGTGTTCAGAGTGAGCTCTGTGTTTAGTGTAAGCTTTGTGTTCAGTGTGGGCTCTGTGTGTAGTGTGGGCTCTGCGGTCTGTGCCGCCGCTGTGTTCAGTGTGGGCTCTATGACAATGTGGGCTCTGTGTTCAGTGTGGGCACTGTGTTCAGTGTGGGCTC
Organism: Cetorhinus maximus; assembly: GCF_964194155.1. NCBI lineage: Eukaryota > Metazoa > Chordata > Chondrichthyes > Lamniformes > Cetorhinidae > Cetorhinus > Cetorhinus maximus. The sequence continues at coordinate 234,524 of NW_027596501.1, forward strand.
TGTGACAATGTGGGCTCTGTCTTCAGTTTGGGCTCTGTGTTCAGTGTGAGCTCTGTGACAATGTGGGCTCTATCTTCAGTTTGGGCTCTGTGTTCAGTGTGTGCTCTGTGTTCAGTGTGGGCTCTGTGACATTGTGGGCTCTGTTTTCAGCTTGGGCTCTGTGTTCAGTGTGGGCTCTGTGTTCAGGGTGGGCTCTATGATAATGTGGGCTCTGTGTTCATTGCCGGCTCTGTGTTCAGTGACGGCTCTGTGTTCAGTGCCGGCTCTGTGTTCAGTGTGAACTCTGTGTTCAGTGCCGGCTCTGTGTTCAGTGCCGGCTCTGTGTTCAGTGTGAACTCTGTGTTCAGTGCCGGCTCTGTGTTCAGTGTGGGCTCTGTGTTCAGTGTGAACTCTGTGTTCAGTGCCGGCTCTGTGTTCAGTGCGGGCTCTGTGTTCAGTGTGAACTCTGTGTTCAGCGTGGGCTCTGTGTTCAGTGTGGGCTCTGTGTTCAGTGTGTGCTCTTTGTTCAGTGTGTGCTCTGTGTTCAATGTGGGCTCTGTGTTCAGTGTGAGCTCTGTGTTCAGTGTGGGCTCTGTGTTCAGTGTGGGCTCTGTTCTCAGTGTGGGCTCTGTGTTCAGTGTGGGCTCTGTGTTCAGTGTGAGCTCTGTGTTCAGCGTGGGCTCTGTGTTCAGCGTGAGCTCTGTGCTCAGTGTGGGCTGTGTGTTCAGTGTGGGCTGTGTGTTCAGTGTGGGCTCTGTGTTCAGTGTGAGCTCTGTGATCAGTGTGAACTCTGTGTTCAGTGTGGGCTCTGTGTTCAGTGTGGGCTCTGTGAACAGTGTGAGCTCTGTGTTCAGTGTGTGCTCTGTGTTCAGTGTGGGCTCTGTGTTCAGTGTGGGCTCTGTATTCAGTGTGTGCTCTGTTCTCAGTGTGGGCTCTGTGTTCAGTGTGGGCTCTGTGTTCAGTGTGGGCTCTGTGTTCAGTGTGGGCTCTGTGTTCAGTGTGGGCTCTTTGTTCAGTGTGGGCTCTGTGTTCAGCGTGGGCTCTGTGTTCAGCGTGGGCTCTGTGTTCAGCGTGGGGTCTGTGCTCAGTGTGGGCTCTGTGTTCAGTGTGGGCTCAGTGTTCAGTGTGGGCTCCGTGTTCAGTGTGGGCTCTGTGTTCAGTGTGGGCTCTGTGTTCAGTGTGTTCTCTTTGTTCAGTGTTGGCTCTGTGTTCACTGTGAGCTCTGTGTTCAGTGTGGGCTCTGTGTTCAGTGTGGGCTCTGCGGTTCAGTGTGTGCTCTGTTCTCAGTGTGTGCTCTGTGTTCAGTGTGGGCTCTGTGTTCGGTGTGGGCTCTGTGTTCAGTGTGAAATCTGTGTTCAGTGTGGGCTCCGTGTTCAGTGTGAGCTCTGTGTTCAGTGTGGGTTCTGTGTTCAGTGTGGGCTGTGTGTTCAGTGTGGGCTCTGTGTTCAGTGTGGGCTCTTTGTTCAGCGTGGGCTCTGTGTTCAGTGTGGGCTCTGTGTTCAGTGTGGGCTCTTGTGTTCAGTGTGAGCTCTGTGTTCAGTGTGAGCTCTGTGTTCAGTGTGGGCTCTGTTCTCAGTGTGTGCTCTGTGTTCAGTGTGGGCTCTGTGTTCAGTGTGGGCTCTGTGTTCAGTGTGGGCTCTGTGTTCAGTGTGGGCTCTGTGTTCGGTGTGGGCTCTGTGTTCAGTGTGAAATCTGTGTTCAGTGTGGGCTCCGTGTTCAGTGTGGGCTCTTTGTTCAGCGTGGGCTCTGTGTTCAGTGTGGGCTCTGTGTTCAATGTGGGCTCTGTGTTCAGTGTGAGCTCTGTGTTCAGTGTGTGCTCCGTGTTCAGTGTGGGCTCCGTGTTCAGTGTGAGCTCTGTGTTCAGTGTGGGCTCTGTGTTCAGTGTGGTCTCTGTGTTCAGTGTGTTCTCTTTGTTCACTGTGGGCTCTGTGTTCACTGTGAGCTCTGTGTTCAGCGTGGGCTCTGTGTTCAGCGTGAGCTCTGTGCTCAGTGTGGGCTCTGTGTTCAGTGTGGGCTGTGTGTTCAGTGTGGGCTCTGTGTTCAGTGTGAGCTCTGTGATCAGTGTGAACTCTGTGTTCAGTGTGGGCTCTGTGTTCAGTGTGGGCTCTGTGAACAGTGTGAGCTCTGTGTTCAGTGTGTGCTCTGTGTTCAGTGTGGGCTCTGTGTTCAGTGTGGGCTCTGTATTCAGTGTGTGCTCTGTTCTCAGTGTGGGCTCTGTGTTCAGTGTGGGCTCTGTGTTCAGTGTGGGCTCTGTGTTCAGTGTGGGCTCTGTGTTCAGTGTGGGCTCTGTGTTCAGTGTGGGCTCTTTGTTCAGTGTGGGCTCTGTGTTCAGCGTGGGCTCTGTGTTCAGCGTGGGCTCTGTGTTCAGCGTGGGGTCTGTGCTCAGTGTGGGCTCTGTGTTCAGTGTGGGCTCAGTGTTCAGTGTGGGCTCCGTGTTCAGTGTGGGCTCTGTGTTCAGTGTGGGCTCTGTGTTCAGTGTGTTCTCTTTGTTCAGTGTTGGCTCTGTGTTCACTGTGAGCTCTGTGTTCAGTGTGGGCTCTGTGTTCAGTGTGGGCTCTGCGGTTCAGTGTGTGCTCTGTTCTCAGTGTGTGCTCTGTGTTCAGTGTGGGCTCTGTGTTCGGTGTGGGCTCTGTGTTCAGTGTGAAATCTGTGTTCAGTGTGGGCTCCGTGTTCAGTGTGAGCTCTGTGTTCAGTGTGGGTTCTGTGTTCAGTGTGGGCTGTGTGTTCAGTGTGGGCTCTGTGTTCAGTGTGGGCTCTTTGTTCAGCGTGGGCTCTGTGTTCAGTGTGGGCTCTGTGTTCAGTGTGGGCTCTTGTGTTCAGTGTGAGCTCTGTGTTCAGTGTGAGCTCTGTGTTCAGTGTGGGCTCTGTTCTCAGTGTGTGCTCTGTGTTCAGTGTGGGCTCTGTGTTCAGTGTGGGCTCTGTGTTCAGTGTGGGCTCTGTGTTCAGTGTGGGCTCTGTGTTCGGTGTGGGCTCTGTGTTCAGTGTGAAATCTGTGTTCAGTGTGGGCTCCGTGTTCAGTGTGGGCTCTTTGTTCAGCGTGGGCTCTGTGTTCAGTGTGGGCTCTGTGTTCAATGTGGGCTCTGTGTTCAGTGTGAGCTCTGTGTTCAGTGTGTGCTCTGTGTTCAGTGTGGGCTCCGTGTTCAGTGTGAGCTCTGTGTTCAGTGTGGGCTCTGTGTTCAGTGTGGTCTCTGTGTTCAATGTGTTCTCTTTGTTCAGTGTGGGCTCTGTGTTCACTGTGAGCTCTGTGTTCAGTGTGGGCTCTGTGTTCAGTGTGGGCTCTGCGGTTCAGTGTGTGCTCTGTTCTCAGTGTGTGCTCTGTGTTCAGTGTGGGCTCTGTGTTCGGTGTGGGCTCTGTGTTCAGTGTGAAATCTGTGTTGTGTGGGCTCCGTGTTCAGTGTGAGCTTTGTGTTCAGTGTGGGCTCTGTGTTCAGTGTGGGCTCTGTGTTCAGTGTCGGCTCTGTGTTCAGTGTGGGCTCTGTGTTCAGTGTGGGCTCTTTGTTCAGCGTGGGCTCTGTGTTCAGCGTGGGCTCTGTGCTCAGTGTGGGCTGTGTGTTCAGTGTGGGCTCTGTGTTCAGTGTGGGCTCTGAGTTCAGTGTGGGCTCTGTGTTCAGTGTGGGCTCTGTATTCAGTGTGGGCTCTGTATTCAGTGTGTGCTCTGTTCTCAGTGTGGGCTCTGTGTTCAGTGTGGGCTCTGTGTTCAGTGTGGGCTCTCTGTTCAGTGTGGGCTCTCTGTTCAGCGTGAGATCTGTGTTCAGTGTGGGCTCTGTGTTCAGTGTGAACTCTGTGTTCAGTGTGGGCTCCGTGTTCAGTGTGAGCTCCGTGTTCAGTGTGGGTTCTGTGTTCAGTGTGGGTTCTGTGTTCAGTGTGGGCTCTGTGTTCAGTGTGGGCTCTGTGTTCAGTGTGGGCTCTGTGTTCAGTGTGGGCTCTGTGTTCAGTGTGGGCTCTGTGTTCAGTGTGGGCTCTGTGTTCAGCGTGGGCTCTTTGTTCAGCGTGGGCTCTGTGTTCAGTGTGGGCTCTGTGTTCAGTGTGGGCTCTGTGTTCAGTGTGGGCTCTGTGTTCAGTGTGGGCTCTGTGTTCAGTGTGGGCTCCGTGTTCAGTGTGAGCTCTGTGTTCAGTGTGGGCTCTGTGTTCAGTGTGGGCTCTGTGTTCAGTGTGGGCTCTGTGTTCAGTGTGGGCTCTGTGTTCAGTGTGGGCTCTGTGTTCAGTGTGGGCTCTTTGTTCAGCGTGGGCTCTGTGTTCAGTGTGGGCTCTGTGTTCAGTGTGGGCTCTGTGTTCAGTGTGGGCTCTGTGTTCAGTGTGGGCTCCGTGTTCAGTGTGGGCTCCGTGTTCAGTGTGAGCTCTGTGTTCAGTGTGGGCTTTGTGTTCAGTGTGGGCTCTGTGTTCAGTGTGGGCTCTGTGTTCAGTGTGGGCTCTGTGTTCAGTGTGAGCTCTGTGCTCAGTGTGGGCTCTGTGTTCAGTGTGGGCTCTCCGTTAAGTGCCGGCTCTGTGTTCAACGTGGGCTCAGTGTTCAGTGTGGTGAGGGGAGCTGAAATCTACCCTGTACATATAAAAACCGTTGTTTGTTTTTTTTATAAACTTAGACTTGAGTTAATTTAGCAGTGAACAGACTATATACGGCAACTTGAATTAACCCTTCAAACTGACTTAGTTCGACAGAGACCGAAACATCAGACAGTGTCTCAGACACTGAATAGACGAATAATCCTGACGTTTATTGAACAAAAGCAAAATCAAACAACAATACACTTATCAAACAATGAAAAAATCATCAATCAACTTGCAGAATCGTTTATAATTTATTAAGTAGCTAATTAGAGGAGACCAAGGCAAAAGTATATTTATCACCAAAACCCTACAGGACTCACACTTTAAGTGTTATCACATCGACATTAATGACTGGGAGGAACTCGTTACAATCGGTCAAAATGATGACAACGAGCCCATCATTCCGCATGACGCTTTGAGTCTCCATGCCTGAATGAGGAGGCAGGGAAGGGAAGGAAATGAAGCAAATCCTGCTCCCCGGATCCCACTACCTGTCGAAACGTCCTGCCCCTTGTGCCCGAAGCTCTGCAGCTGGAGAATCGGCCTGTTTATCCACATGAATGCCCACGGCAGGAAATGGCCAGCCCGAGGAGACATCATCCTCAATTCGAGTGACAGCTGAAGATGAGGACAATTTACTATCCAACTAGTTGTTAGCAAGCTCGGACACAGAACACTCCGTCCCCTCATTGAGTCATTGATGTAGATTGTAAATTTAGTGAGAATGGGGATCGACGAAGATTATTGGGGGCCAGGCCGTGGAGAAAGTGGGGTTTGGGAGTGAGATGGAAAATCAGTGCGTCATAATCCAGAGAGAGTGACTTCAAATTTCACCCTTGGGGTTTGAGAACTTGAATTTAAAAACAAGTCTATATACAAACAGCCTGGATCAGTAAAAGCCACTGACAGATTGTGAATGATTTAGGGACGTGTACAGTGAACATTCTCGCTCTAAAACAGTGCCCATTAAAGTTTCACATCACAACTTGCCAAGGCTCTTTGACAGCACCTTCCATTCTCATGAAACGAACACATTTGAAAGACAAGGGCAGCAGCCACAGGGAACGCCACCACCTGCAAGTTCCTCTCCAAACCACACACCATCCTGACTTGGAACTCTGTCAGCCGTTCCCTGACTGTCGCTGCGATAACATCCTGGAACTCCCTCCCTAACAGCGCTGTGGGTGTACCTACACCACATGGAATGCAGCGGTTCAAGAAGGCAGCTAACCACCATCCTCTCAATGGAAATTACTAAAGGGCAATAAAAGCTGGCCTAACCAGCGATGCTCACAATCCAAGAAGGAATGAAAATATATGCCCAGACCATGACACAATGTTGACTATAAAATGCTTAAACCTGGTGACAATTTCAATCCTCCCTATAGCTTTTATGTTGGGTAACTGAAGGCAGGTTATGTTCCGGGGAAAAAAATCTTCCAAATATCAGGTGAGATGTTTCCTTGTTATCTTTTCACAACTCCTTTCATGAAAACAACTTAAATTTGCATGGTTGCTGCCACAATGTGCATCATTGGCCAATGTTTCAGCCAATCAGCACAGCCAATGGACACATGTGAATCCCATGTATGAGCGATGTTGGATGTGGTGTTGCAGAGACTGACACCACTCAAAGCAGGTTGTACCGGAGAGTGAGGAGGGATCAAATAGACTGTCCCCCATTGCATCTCACAAAGCAGTACCTCATTCGGGTCTCTGGTAAGCAGTGACGTATGAAGAGACCATGATAACAAGATCAGGGATTAGTCACTTGCTGGTAATGGCTTGGTGGTGTGTGTGCTGCTTTTCCTGTACGCAGACAGGACTCAGTAATGGAACGGGATTCGGATATTAGCAGGGTGTCGATAGAGGGGGGCTGGAGGAGGAGCTAGAGAAGAGAGCAAGACGGTCATGAATAACAATGATTAAAATAATTGATAGTTTGGGAGTTGAACAAGAAAAGCGCAGGGTTCGATTGAATTTCATTAAGGGCATGTAAGCAAGTGAACTTCACCTCTGGCTGCAGAGGCCCCAGTGAAAGGGTGAGGTAGAGTTCACCTCTAAGTGTTGAGGTCCCTGTGAGAGGCGGAGGGAGAGCTTGCTGTATCAGTTGCTGTTGCAGTGACAGGGGGAGATGGGCTTGCACTATATGTTGTTGTACCAGTGAGAGGGGGAGGTAGGGCTTGCACTATATGTTGTTGTTCCAGTGAGAGGGGGAGGTAGGGCTTGTACTATATGTTGTTGTTCCAGTGAGAGGGGGAGGTAGGGCTTGTACTATAAGTTGTTGTTCCAGTGAGAGGGGGAGGTACAGCTCACCTACAGTAAATCGATATTCTCACTAATCCACTGTCCCACTCTCTAATTACATTTCCCTGCCTTTGACAATTCCATTCACTCTCCCTCATGCTAATTCTGCCATTAACTTCCCAGAATATCGCTCAGTGAGATGAGGATTCTGCTGCTGATCCTCGGTTTCCTGAGTAAGTTATTTACATGGTGATGAAACTCCACCATGCATGTTTAAACCGGTTATGGAGAGAGAGTTCGTTTATGATATTAAAGAGGGCGGTTTCACTGCTGTGCGTGAGGCACAAGAAACTCTTAGCAATATACATGGTATATAAAATTAAAAGATATTGTTCGATTCACGGAATGACAGCACTGTGCCAAATGGGCTTGAATATTGCCTTATGTGAGCTGATAAAGTCTGGGCCCACAAAAGGATAAACCAGGTGTCTTTCTAATTTGTGAACAACCAGAATTGCTGGAGGTACATAGGGACGTGGGTATCCTTTACACAGATTATGGCAATCCGTTAACAGGTTCACAAATAATGCAAAAGCCTAATGGGATGCTGACCTTTATATCTGTAGTAATGGACAACAAGTTTGTAGACGTCATGTGTCAGATTGATAAAGCCCTGGTCAGGCCACACACGGAGTAACTGTGAGCAGTCCTGTGCACCACACCTCAGCAAGGATAGATTGTCCTCGGAGGGAGTGACGTATAGATTTACTAGAACTAAACCTGGATTCCAAGTGTTAAATTATTAGGAGATTTTAAGCAAACTGAGGTTGTTGTCCCATTTCAGAAGAGGGGATGATTTGATCAAAATGCTCCAGCTATTCAGAGGAAGGGGGATAGAATCTCTTTCCGTGACTTTGAATGTGGAGGATGATGGGGTGTGTTCTTAAAAAAATAGATTCAGAGATTGTTGAGTGAAATTAGCAAACACTTCTACATATAACATTAGTAGAAGTATGAATTCTTTTTCTGTAAAAAGCAATGGATGGTTAACTTCAAAATCTGAGATCGGTACAGTTTAAGTATCCAAATATCTGAAAGGATACGTGGCAAATGCTGGCGGATTGAGTTACATCACAGATCAGCCATAATCTCACTGACTGCTGGAATAAACTCCAGGGGCTGAATGAACGCCTCCTCTTCCTGCATTCTCAAAACTGACTGGAGAGGTTCAAACATGAAGTGTATTTTAAACTTCTCACATCCTGATTTCTCATCCTCACAATCACAAATCTGATTTAAAATATACCCCATGTCTGATTCCTGCTACATGTGTACCCTGTACAGACTGATCTCCAAATTATCAGCAGTAACATCTCTGAAAATCCTGATTAAGGTGCTGCAAATATAATTCACAATGAAGATACCAGAACGGATAGATTTTAATGCACCTAAGATGCTGAACTGGGGCCTCTTTCTCTTGTTAAGGTTGAAGACTAAGGGGCAATCCGATAGCGATGTATGAAATTGTGACGGGTCCTGATAAGTTAGACGTAGAGAAGATGTCATCACACGCGGGAGGGACAACAATTAGGGTTCAGAAATTTCAGACAGTCACCAGTAAAATCAAATGGGATTTCAGGAGGGATCTCTTCACCTGGTTAATGGTGAGAATGTGTAACTTGATACCAGGAAATGTATGGAGCGTGTAACATAGATGGGTTACAGGCGATGCTAGATAAACACACGAAGGAGAAATGAATAGGAAGGTATGTCAATGGGTAAAGTTGAAGAGAGGCTGGGAGGAGGCTCGTTTGTAGCATAAGGAACGACATAGAGTAAATGAGCTGAATGGTCTGTTTCTCTGCTGTAAATCCGACATTATTCAACGTTTTAATCATTTGATTTGCTCATTAATATTTTTTATTCTACCCCAGCGTTTTCTATCCTTAATATCCTCTTGAATCGCAGATTGTAGCAGTGGAGGAGGAGGCCATTCGGCCCATTGTGTCAGCACTGGATCTCCCAATGAGCAGTTGAACTAGTGCCACTCAACCCCTCACCCCCTCTCCCTGTAACCCCGCACATTCTTCCTTTTCAGATAACAGTCTGATTCTCTCTCGATCACATCGATTGAATCTCCCTCCCCTACATCCTCAGGAAGCACATTCCTTACCCTCACCACTCGCTGCCTGAGAAAGTTGCTCCTGGTGTCTCCATCGCTTCTTTTCCCAATCCCTTTATATCTGTGTCTCTATCATTCTCACTCCTTCCCCCAGTGGGAACAGTTTCTCCCGATTGACTTGGCCCAGATCCCTCACGATTTTGACCCATCAAGATTTTGATCACCTCAATCGTATCTCCTCTCAACCTTCTCACCCCAAGTTAAACAGTCCCAACTGCTCCAATCTATCCACGGAACTGAAGTTCCACATCCCTGGAACCAATCGCGTGGATCTTTTCCGCCCCCTCTCCAATTCATTCACAACCTTCACATGCACATTCTCCCCACTCTCTGTCACAACATTGACACTCTCCCCCTCTCTCTGTCACAAACACTCACACACTACCCTACTCTCTGTCACACATACTCACACATTACCACACTCCCTGAGACACAAATTCACCCTCTCCCACTCTCCCTGCCACACAAACGCACACACCACCCCACTCCCTGAGACACACATTCACACTGTCCCGTACTCTCTGTCACAAACACTCACACTCTCCCCCTCTCTCTGTCAGATACACTCACACTCTCCCCCTCTCCCTGTCACGCACACTCACACTCTCCCCCTCTCTCTGTTACACACACTCACACTCTCCCCCTCTCCCTGTCACGCACACTCACACTCTCCCCCTCTCTCTGTTACACACACTCACGCTCTTTCCTCTCTCCCTGTCACGCACACTCACACTCTCCCCCTCTCTCTGTTACACACACTCACGCTCTCTCCTCCTCTCCCTGTCACGCACACTCACACTCTCCCCCTCTCTCTGTTACGCACACTCAAGCTCTCTCCTCCTCTCCCTGTCACGCACACTCACACTCTCCCCCTCTCTCTGTCACACACACTCACACTCTCCCCCTCTCCCTGTCACGCACACTCACACTCTCCCCCTCTCTCTGTTACACACACTCACATTCTCCCCCGCTCCCTGTCACGCACACTCACACTCTCCCCCTCTCTCTGTTACACACACTCACGCTCTCTCCTCTGTGACGAACACTGACACTCTCCCGCTCTTTCTGAGACAAGCGCTCACACTCTCTCCCTTTCTCTGTCACACACACACATACTCACACTCTCTCCCGCTCTCTGTCAGGCACACTAACACTCACCCCCGCTCTCTGTGACAAGCACGCACACTCTCCCCCTCTCTCTGTCACACACACTCACACTCTCCTCCTCTCTCTGTTACACATACTCACGGTCTCCTTTCTCTGTCACACACACACATACTCACACTCTCTCCCGCTCTCTGTCACGCACACTAACACTCACCGCCGCTCTCTGTGACAAGCACACACACTCTCTCCCTTTCTCTGTCACACACACTCACACTGAGTCCCTCATTCTGTCTCACACATTCACATTCTCTCCGTCTCTCGGTGACAAGCACTCACAGTGTCTCCCTCTGTCATAAACATTCATACTCTCTCCCTCTCTCTGTTACACGCACTCCGATTCTATCCCTCTCTCTGTGACAAGAACTCACAGTCTCTCCCTCTGTCACAAACATTCACACTCTCTCCCTCTCTCTGTCACACATACTCAGACTCTTCCCCTCTCTCTGACACACACACTCACAGTCTCTCCCTCTGACACGAACATTCACAATCTCCCTCTCTCTGTCATACACACTCAGACTCTCTCCCTCTCTCTGTGACAAGCATTCACAGTCTCTATCTCTGGCACACGCATTCACACTCTCTCCCTCTCTCTGTCACAACTCCAATATTTGGCCGATTTTCTACTTCTCATTTCTCTCTTTACACTAATCCGTCCCTTAAAAACTCTCATACATCCCAGCTGGACCAGGTAAATGCACCACCTGAGTGGGGTGCAAGAAGAATTGGATTGAAAGGGTTAACAAAACATGTTTGTTCAGTGTCTGGGAGTAATGTCAGTCTCCATGGACCCTTCCTGAAACTGTTAAGAAGGGAGCCTCCTCAATGTGTTAGCTCATCGTGTCAGCGGAATCTTCAGCGCTTACTAACAGGGACCTGCAGATCCAAGAGAGAGGGAGACTATATCATTGGGACAGTGAAAGCTGGTGGTTTTGCGGTTGTGACAGAGGGGGAATAGGGCCCGTCGCTCTGGTGTCAGTGAGAGGCAGGGCCTGTCGCAGTGGATGCAGAGCGGGGTATTCCCCCTGACTCTGGTGGCAGAGGGGGGAGCGGAGCCTTTGACTCTGGTAACAGAGTGGGGAGGGTCCTCTCACTATGGGGACAGAGCCAAGCTAGTGTCTGTGTTCATGGTCACTGGACGGGCCACGGCCTAATCCCAATCCTAGTTTGAGGTTTTTCCCTCTAGTGCCCTTAAATATTGGAGCCTAGATGTGGAGGGGGGAGACTGGCGGGGTTAAATGCCACCGCCTTCCTGCAGGGAAATAAGAACAGGAAGAGAGAAAACATACCAGGTAGACTAGGGCGAGCTTGTTCCTACTACAGATTCACTGGGGCAGAGTAAGATATACCAGGAAGATTGAGGGATGGGGTTTGTGAGCACTGTGGGTTCTCATAAAAATAAATACAACAAAACATTCTCTATGTTGCTTGTGCTTTCAAAGTATTTTTTTTGGGAAAACAATCAGTGTCAGAAATGTTGATTTTTTTTAAACATATGGACATTTTTAGCAAGATGCAATGTGTAGGGTCAAAAATTGATAATGTATTGAAGAACAATTACAGAATCGAGCAAAGTTTACCTACTCCCATTCTGAATGAGATTAGACCCTGATAACTGTACCAAATGTGCACCTAGCTGTCTGAAATAATTCCCAACTCGCATCTCCAGCCAATATCTCCAATGGGGAATGAGGAGGGAGTTCATGTACAGGTTCAGGTGGTAAAAGAGCGAATGCACCACCCGAGTGAACTGCGCACCCTGCTGCAAACTTCAATCCCTTACAATATTGTTCAATAGTCACAGTTATTCAATCTGTTTCCAGATGCACCCATGCAGTAACTGAACTTCTCTGAGACTGGCAGAGAGCAGCGCGTTTAGTGGCAGTGAACTGCCAGTAGAGGGTGGGGTTGTATCACTTTAATCTCAAGACAGTGAAACGGGTTTGAGAAGAGACCTTGACCCTGGGAGCTGGGAATGTGGACCCAACTCCCCACTCACATTCCCATCCTGCCTGATGCCGACCCTCACCACTCAGTGAGCAACCCTTATAGAGAAAGTGAGGCGGAAATGTTTCAGATGATGCAGCCATTCCATTAAAAAATGAACTTCTTAAAACGTTCTGTTGAAGCGTTCAGGAATTTATTGAGCACAAAATTCATGTAATAACATTTACACACAACATTTTAAAACAATCCGATTTCCCATCAGAGCGGATTATCAGAGACTCAAGCGTGTTTCAGTTGTAAGCTCAGTATTCAACCACTCAAACCCTTGCAATTGGAATGCTCCTTGCATTCTGCCACTTTATTGACGCCTTTCTAAGGGAGGGATGTCCTTGTCTGATTGTCCATCAATGGAAGCCCTGCTTGCTGACCTGTGCAGTTTGACAGGTTTACCCTGCAGGATCAATGCATCATTTCACAACATTTCTATTGATGGTCGTCAGTCTCACTTATCACTTTCTCAAGAATAAAATACCGTGTAAGGAAAATGTTATTCAATCCACCTCTTATCAGGAACTTCAGTTAATTCAGCTGCTCCCCTTACATTTACTTTCTATCACACCAACATCAATATATGTTTATAAAGCAGATCTAAAACAGCTATTGGCACACAACATTACTCATATCCAAAAAAATCTTGATTTGTGAGTCTATTTTTGACTCTGCAAAGCCCCGCACCCAATTATCCCTCCATTCTACAGAAACATTGATTAAAAACATGATATCATCCCAGAGGCTGACCTTTAATAAGGGACTATCTGTTGTCCCTGTGCCCGTTCTCAGTGTTGACAGCTCCATGATGCTTTAGGGCCTGTACACAGTGGGAGATCTTTTACAGAACACCTTCATTAAACAGGAGATCACTTCATTCCTGGAACGGACCGGAGCTGGAAGGGTCAGTCTGGATTCAGCATGACCAGCGGTCACTAATTTAAAAGAGGGACATCATTCTCTATTTAACAAAGCAAAGACTGTAAAACTGCCCCCTCTCTTGCAATGTGGATCGGAATCAATAGCGGTATCAGAATCACACATGTCTAGCTGTAGATTATCACTTTGCTGACAGATTCATTGTATTAAAGAAGCTGAAGTTAAAGCAGAGCCGTCATCGAGCGAGTTTGTAAAACACACGGAGATGGGATCACGGCTGATCAGTGACACTCTCCACCTGATTCACGGTTCCGGAGGATCCACACCTGAGCACTGAATGTCTTCCCGCTTCAAGTCCTTTAGACATTGATTCTTCTGGAACTGCCGTAAACAGAAGAAATGATGGATGAATGTCACAAGCAAGGGAGGGATTGGGCAGGATGACTGGGTGGGTGAGAGATGGATTGATGATGAGAATTATCTCCTTTTACTGTTCATTCCTGGGATGTGGGCTTCCAGGTGGTTGTGTTCCCATTATCCGCTGCCCTTGTCCTTCTATTTGGTTGTGGTCGTGGGTTTGGTAGGTGCTGTCGAAGGAGCAATGGTCAGTTGCTGCAGTACATCTTGTAGATGTTACACACTGCCGCTGATGTGTGTCTAAGAACCCTTGGTAAATTCCAGCAGTGCATCTTGTAAATGGTACACTCAATACTGCCACTGTGTGTCTAATGAGCGTTGGTGAGTTGCTGCAGTGCATCTTGTAGATAGTACACACTGCTGCTACTGTGTGTCTCAGGAGCCTTGGTGAGTTGCTGCAGTGCATCTTGTAGATGGTACACACTGCTGCTACTGTGTGTCTAAGAAGCCTTGGTAAATTCCAACAGTACATCTTGTAAATGGTACACACATTACTGCTACTGTGTGTCCAACAAGCCTTGGTGAGTTGCTGCAGTGCATTTTGTAAATTGTACACACTGCTGCTACTGTGTGTGTCTAAGGAGCCTTCCTGAATTCCTGCAGTGCATCTTGTAGATGGTACACACACCAGCTGCTACTGTGCGTCGGAGGTGGAGGAAGTGATTATTTGTGGATTTGGTACTAATCAAGCAGAGCTGCTTTGTCCTGGACGGTGTCGAGCTTCTTGAGTGTTGCAGGAACTGCTCTCATCCAGGCGAGTGGAGAGCATTCCATCACACTCCTGACTTGTGCCTTGTCGATTGTGGACAGGCTTTGGGAAGTCAGGAGGAGAGTTACTCGCTGCAGGATTCCCAGCCTCTGACCTGCTCTTACAGCCACAGTATTTAAATGACGAATCCAGTTCAGTTTCTGATCAATGGGCAGGAAAATAACCAGAGGGGAAATTGGAACAGCAATCTGAGGGGGGAACTCCTGATCAGTGAACACAGAGTGTGAAAGGAGGATCTGGTGTCTCTCATGTTTGACTTGAGTGCAGTGCAGTCTCTCACCCGATCCATAATGATATCCTTCGCTCTCTCTTCATTGAGCCCTCTCGCTGAAGTGACCTTCACACGAATCGTCTTGTAGTTAGTATCTAAAAACAACAGTCACAACATCAACAGGATAAACACACCCAAAATTTTACATAAGGCACAGTTTGTATTCGGAACTATCACTTCCGTTTAATTTCTGTTTCCTCTAATCCATCTTATCATCCCCTTTATCCGGTCTCCCTCTCTCCATATCTCTCTTCATCTCATTCCACCTTATATCAATTCTACCCTTCCCGTCTTATCATTTTCTATCCTTTCTCTTCACTGCCAGCCCCTTGTTACCTCTCCTCATGTCATTTTTATCCCTTGTTTACGTCTGGTCAGAGAGAAAGAGAAATAGAGAGAGGGAGAAATAGCTGGAGAAACAGATATAAATACAAGAGGGTAGATGGAGAGAGAGTCAGAAAGAGAGAGAAGGAGAGACGGGGGAAAGACACAGAGAGAGAGAGGGAGAGATAGAGAAACGGAGAGATAGAGAATGAGATGTGGAGAGGAAGAGAGACGGGAGAGAGAGACAAAGAGAGAGACAGAGAGGGTGAGAGGAAGAGAGACAGCAACAGAGAGCTAGAGAGAGACAGAGAAGGAGAGAGAGACAGAGAGGGAGAGAGTAAGAGAGACAGGAAGAGAGGGATATAGTGAGAGACACGCAGAAGGAGTGAGACAGGCAGAGCGGGAGAGACAGAGAGAAAAAACAGAGAGAGAGGAGGGCGTGGTGAACAGAGACATGAAGAGACAGAGCGAAAAATAACAGAGGAAGCCAGTAAAGTGAGGTAAAGAAATAGAGGGAAGCAGTCAGAGACATATTGAGACATAGGAGACAACTAGAGCAATGGAGAGATGAGGGTCGTCACTGAGACATAAAGAGATGTGGCAACAGAGATCGAGGGGGGTAGTGACAGATAGGCAGAGTACATAAATATTATACATTTATCGACACAAAAATCAGTGAAGGAGATAAAGAGAGACGGAGGGTGACACACAGAGAGAGAGAGACAGAGAGACAGCGAAAGAGAGAGAGAGAGAGACAGAGGGACAGAGAAAGAGAGAAAGAGAGAGAGAGAGAGACAGAGAGAGAGACAGAGGGACAGAGAGAGAGAGAGAGAGAGAGATAGATGAAGCGACATGTGACACAGAGGCAGAAAATTGACAGAGAAGCTCAGGAAATATTTAGAAAGTTGCAGCCCATGTTTCCAATGATTTCACTCGAAGCGAATCCACGGTTTTGTTTTATTTCAATTTGTTGTGTGTCTGCATCGCGGGCAAGGCCAGCATTTACTGTCCATCCATAACTGACCATGTGAAGGTGGTGGGCAGGCGCCTTCTAGAAGCGCTGCAGTCCGTCTGGTCTCCCTTCTCTGCAGCGGCTGGATACAACTGAGTGTCTGCCTGGGCCATTCCAGAGGACAGTGAGGGGTCAGTCACATTGCTGTGGATCTGGAGTCACATATAGACCAGAGCGGGAAAGGGCGGCAGATTTCCATCCCTAAAGGCTCATTCCAAAAGTCCAGGGGTTTGACAGAGATTCGGAATGATTGACCAGAGCCAGGAATGGCTTCCCGTAATTAATTTTAATACAGAGAGAGGCAGAGTTTTAGTGTCTCAAGGAATCAAGGGATATGGGGAGCGGGCAGGAAAGTGCCGTTGGATCCCAAGATCAGCCATGGTCGTATTGAATGGGGGAGCAAGCTCGAGGGGCCGAATGGTCTTCTCTTGATCATATTCGTTCTGTTCTTCTGTTCGGCACATCCTCACTTACTGGTTAACCTGATATCACTGCTTCACCACAGCGAATCGGTCAGTACCATTACTCACCAAGGGATTTGTCAGAAATCCTCTCAGCTGCAGAATCATCCACATTTCAACTGAGAAATAAACTGACCGGGACCAAACTCTTGAAATTCTGGGAGAAAGCAGCCAAACTAAAGCTTCAGCATTGGGCGGGGAAGAGGAGGGAGAGAACAAGTGACAAAGAGTTGGGCTGAGGGAGGACAGGGCTGAATCAAGAGTGAGAGGGAAAAGTTATCACTGGGAAATTGGAGGAAGAAGAAGAGGAGCCGGATTAGGCAAACTATCCGCACTCACTAAATTCCAATTTACTGACAGACAGCGTCACCCTCCCCTTGGTCACTAAACCCCACTTCCCTCACTCACTCCATCCCGCTCCCCTTGGTGACTAAACCCCACTTCCCTCAGTAACTGCATCCCGCTCCCCTTGGTCACTAAACCCCACTTCCCTCAGTCACTGCATCCGCTCCCCTTGGTCACTAAACCCCACATCCCTCAGTCACTGCATCCCGCTCCCCTTGGTCACTAAACCCCACTTCCCTCAGTCACTGCATCCCGCTCCCCTTGGTCACTAAACCCCACTTCCCTCAGTCACTGCATCCCGCTCCCCTTGGTCACTAAACCCCACTTCCCGCAGTCACTGCATCCCACTCCTCTTGGTCACTAAACCCCACTTCCCTCAGTCACTGCATCCCGCTCCCCTTGGTCATTAAACACCACTTCCCTCAGTCACTGCATCCCGCTCCTCTTGGTCACTAAACCCCACTTCCCCAAGTCACTGCATCCCGTTCCCCTTGGTCACTTAACCCCACTTCCCTCAGTCACTGCATCCCGCTCCCCTTGGTCACTAAACTCCACTTCCCTCAGTTACTGCATCCCGCTCCCCTTGATCATAATCCCACTTCTCTTTTCACTGCATCCCACTCCCATTGCTCACTAAACCCCACTTCCCTCAGTCGCTGCATTCCACTCCCCTGGGTCACTAAAACCCACTTCCCTCAGTCACTGCATCCCGCTCCCCTCAGTCACTACACGCCACTCATCTCACTCACTACATCCCAATCCCCTCAGTCATAGCAAACCACTCCGCTCAGTCCTACATCCCACTCCCCTGAATTCCACATCCTACTCCTCTCAGGCACTGAATCTCACTTACCTCAACTCATTCACCTCAGCCACAATATCCCACTTCCCCCACTCGCTACATCCCACTGCCCTCAGTCAGTACACCCCACACCCTTCAGTGCCAGTTTACTACATCCGACTTTCCCACTCGCTACATCCCACTCCCCTCAGTCAGTACACCCCACACCCTTCAGTGCCAGTTTACTACATCCTACTTTCCCACTCACTACATCCCACGCCCCTCAGTAACTACACCCCGCAGCCTTCAGTGCGAATTTACAGCGACCATGCTGTTTGAAGACTTTCTGTGGAATATCTCCTCCAAACTGATAACTGATATTTCAAATTGATTTGGGCTAGCTGTTTCAGGGAGATTGCATTTTCGACTCGAGTGTTCCTTAGATTCCAGAGTTGGTGTTCTCCCTGTATCTAAAATGAAGCCAGGAGACATGGGATAATGAACTGCGCCCATCACCTAAAGAGAGCATTAAATTGGTTGGAACGTTTTGACAATGATTCACCTTCATCTGCTATACAATTCAACTGAAAAATGTCACTCTGCTCCATCACTCCTGGCTGTACATCTGTCACCAACACCCAAAACCGTCAGTAACTACATCCCACTCCCCTCAGAAACTACATCCCACTCCCCTTAGTCACTACACCCCGCTCCCCTCAGTCACAATATCCTGCTCCCCTCAGTCACAATATCCCAGTCCCCTCAGTAAATACATCACTCTCATCTCAGTCACTGCACCCCACTCCCCTCAGTCACTACATCCCAATTCCAGCAGTAACTACACCCCACTCTCCTCAGTGACTGCATCCCGCTCCCCTCAGTCACAATATCCCAGTCCCCTCTGTAACTACATCCGACAGTCCACATTGACTGCATCCCACTCCCCTTAGTCATTATATCCCACTCCACTCAGAGACTACACCCCACTCCCCTCAGTCAGTACATCGTACTCCTCTCAGTCATTGCTTCCCACTCCCCTCAGCGACTACACCCCACTCCCCTCAGTCAGTACATCGTACTCCTCTCAGTCACTGCTTCCCACTCCCCTCCGCGACTACACCCCACTCCCCTCAGTCAGTACATCGTACTCCTCTCAGTCACTACTTCCCACTGCCCACAGTGACTACATCACACTCCCCTCAGTAACTACATCCCACTCACCTCAGTTACTACATCCCACTTACCACAGTCACTACATCCCACTCCCCTCATTCACTACGTCCAATTCCCCTCAGTCAGTACATCCCACTCCCCACAGTCACTACATCCCACACCCCTCAGTCACTGATTCTCACTCCCCTCAGTCACTGCATCCAACTCCCCTCAGTCACTGCATCCCATTCCCCTCAGTCACTGCATCCCATTCCCCTCAGTCACTATATACTTCTCCCCTCAGTCACTGGATCACACACCCCTCAGTGACTACATTCCACTCTCCTCAGTGACTACAACACACTCCGCTCAGTCACTATATCCCACTCCACTCAGTGACTACATCCCACTCCCCTCAGTCAGTGCATCATACTCCTCTCAGTCACTGCATCCCACTCCCCCACAGTGTCTATATCACAATCCCCTCAGTAACTACATCCCACTCCCCTCAGTCACTACATCCCACTTACCTCAGTCACTACATCCCACTCCCCACATTCACTACGTCCCACTCCCCACAGTCACTACGTCCCACTCTCCTCAGGCATTAAAACTCACTCCCCACAGTCTCTACATCCCACTCCCCACAGTCACTGTGTCACACACCCCTCAGTCACTAGATCACACACCCTTCAGTGACTACATACCACTCTCCTTAGTGACTACATCGCACTCCCCTCAGTCACTGCATCCAACTCCCCTCAGTCACTAGATCACACACCCTTAAGTGACTGCATAGCACTCTCCTCAGTGACTACATCGCACTCCCCTCAGTCACTGCATCCCACTCCCCTCAGTGACTACATCTACTCCCCTCAGTAACTAGAACCCACTCCTCTCAATCACTGCATCACACTCACCTCAGTCACTGTGTCTCTTTCCCCTCAGTCACCGCATCCTACTCCCCATAGTCTCGGCACCCTAGTACCCTCAGTGACGGCATCCCAAGACACTCAGTCACTGCATACCACTCCCCTCAGTCACTGTGTCCCAAACTCCTCCGTCACTGCATCACACTCACCTCAGTCACTCAATCACACTCCCCTCAGTTACTGCATCATATTACCCTCAGTCAGTTCATCACACTCATCTCAGTCACTGCATCCGACTTCCCTCAGTTACTATATCACAAAACC
Source organism: Cetorhinus maximus (assembly GCF_964194155.1). Classification (NCBI taxonomy): domain Eukaryota; kingdom Metazoa; phylum Chordata; class Chondrichthyes; order Lamniformes; family Cetorhinidae; genus Cetorhinus; species Cetorhinus maximus. The sequence goes on from NW_027596501.1 coordinate 254,246, forward strand.
CTCAGTCAATGCGTCACTCTCTTCTCAGTCTCTGCAACCGACACCCCTCAGTCACTACATCCCAATACTCTCATTCACTACATCCTGCTCCCCTCAGTCATTGCATCCCAATCCACTCAGTCAATGCATCACACTCCACTCATTCACCCATTCCCCTCAGTCAGTACATCGCACTCCCCACAGTCACTACATACCACTCCCCTCAGTCACTGTACTCACTCTCCTCTCAGTCACGACATCCATCTCCCCTCAGTCACGAAATCCCACTCTCCTCAGTCACTACATCACACACCCCTAAGTTACTGCATCCCACTCCCCTCAGAGACTGCATCACACTCCCCTCAGTCACTGTATCCCACTTCACTCAGTCACTACATCCCACTCCATACAGTCACTACATCCCACTCTACTCAGTCACTGCATCACACTCCCCTCAGTCATGACATCCCTCTCCCCTCAGTCACGAAATCCCACTCCCCTCAGTCACTAAATCCCACTCCTCAGTCAGCACATCCCACACCGTCCAGAGATTTTCTGTGGAATAACTCCTCCAAATTGACACCTGATTTTCCATTTCCTTTTGGGCTGGTTGATTCAGGCAAAGTGGATTTTCGAGTCGGTTTTGGTTTCGGAGTTGGTTTTGTCGCTTGTTCTGCAATGAAGTAAGGAGACATGGGGGATTAACGTGCACCCAATACCGCAAGAGAACTTTGGATTTGCAGGAAAGTTTAGGAAATGATTCAATTCATTAGTTATACAATTGTAAACCCACAAATGTCAACCTGCTCTGTTACTCCTGGCTGTACCCCAGTGACTTACTTCCAGTCCCCTCAGTCAGTACATCCCTATCCCTGCAGTAACTACATTCCACTCCCCTCAGTCACTACATCCCATTCCCCTCAGTCACTGCATCCCTATCCCCTCCGTCACTGCATCACTCTTCCCCAGTCACAACATCCCTTTCCTCTCAGTCACTACATCCAACTCTACTCAGTCACTGCATCCCTCTCCCCTCAGTCACGACATACCCCTCCTCTTAGTCACTACATCCCAAACCCCTCAGTCACTGCATCACACTCCCCTCAGTCAATGCATCCCACTCCCCTCATTCACAGCCTCCCCCTCCCCTCAGTCAATGCATCCCACTCCCCTCAGTCAATGCATCCCACTCCCCAGTCAATGCATCCCACTCCCCTCAGTCACTGCATCCCACTCCCCTTAATTACTACATCCCACTCCCCTCAGTCAATGCATCCCACTCCCCAGTCAATGCATCCCACTCCCCTCAGTCACTGCATCCCACTCCCCTTAATTACTACATCCCACTCCCCTCAGTCGCAAAACCACACTCCCCTCAGTCACTGCATCCCACTCCCCTCAGTCACTGCATCCCACTCTCCTCAGTCACTAAATCCCTCTCCCCTCAAATACTGCATCCCACTCCCGTCAGACATTACTTCTCACTCCCCACGGTAATTACATCCCACTCCCCTCATTCACTCCATCCATCTCCCCTGTGTCACTGCATCCCACTCCTCTCTGTCACTGCATCCATCTCCACTCTGTCACTGCATCACACTCCCCTCATTCAAAACAACCCACCCCCCTCAATCACTGCATCCCACTCCCCTCAGTCACAAAATCACACTCCCCCTCATTCACAGCATCTCACTCCCCTCAGTCACTACACCCTTCTCCTATCAGACACTGCATCGCACTCCCCTCTGTCCCTGCATCCCACTCCCCTAAGCTACCACATCCCACTCCCCACATTCACTACATTTACTCTCCCCTCAGACACGGCAACATTCTCCCCTCAATTACTGCATCCCACTCCCCTCAGACATTACTTCTCACTCTCCTCGGTAATTACATGCCACTCCACTCAGCCACTGCATCCCACTCCCGTCAGTCACTCCATCCCTCTCCCCTCTGTCACTGCATCGCACTCCCCAAAGTCAATACATTCTACTTCCCTCAGATGCTATATCTCACTTCCCTCAACCACTGCACCATTATCACCTCAGTCAATGCATTGCACTTCCCAGGAGAATAAATTCGACTCCCCTCAGCCAGTTCATCCGACTTCCATCGATCACCGCAGCTGACCCCCCTCAGGCACTACATCTCAGTCAGCACAGTGATATCTTCCAGCTCCCCTCAGTCACTACATCCCACTCCACTCAGTCACTGCATCCCACTCCCCTAAGTGACTGCATTCCACTCCCCTCAGTCACTATCTCCCAGTCCCCTCAGTCACTACATCCCACTCCCCTGAGTAACTACCTCCCACTCACCAGAGTTACTAAATCCAACTCCTGTCAGTTACTACATACCACTTCTCTCTGTCATCACATTCCACTCCCCGCATTCACTATTTATCATTCCCCTCAATCATTACATCCCACTCGCCTCAGTCACTACAACTTAAACCCCTCATTCTCTACATCCCACTCCCCGCAGTCACTATTTCCCTGTCCGCTAAGTCACTGGTTTCAACTCCACTCAGTTCGGGCATCCGACTCAACTGTGTCGCTGAACCCCAATCCCGTCCATCACTGCATCTCACATCACTCAGTCACTGCAAACCACTCAAAATGGTCATTAAATGCTGCTCCCCTGAATCATTACATCTCTCTGTCCTCGGTCAGTGCATCCCCTTCACTGAATTGCTGCATTCCACTTCCCAAAGTCACAACTTAATTATCCCCTCAGTCAATGCATCTCGCTCTCCTAATACACTGTATTTAAACTCCTTATGTCACTGTATCCCACTCCATTCAGTCACAACATCCCAAACAACCCAGTCAGTTCATGGCACTCCCCTCAGCCACTGCATCCAACTCCGCTCAGTCTTTGAATCCCACTCCTCTCAGTTACTTCACTGCATTCCCCTCAGTCGCAATACCCCACTCCCCTCCGTCAGCGTACCACACTGCCTTCAGTTCCAGGGTTCAGTGAACATGTTGTGTGAAAGTTTTCTGTGGAATATCTCCTCCAAACTGATACCTGGTATTTCAGCTCCTGTTGGGCTAGTTGTTTCAGGGAGTGTAGATTTCCGACTCGAGTGTTCCTCAGATTCCAGAGTTGGTGTTGTCCCTTGATCTGAAATAAAGGAAGGAGACATGGGGAATTGATGTGCACCCATCAACTCAAGAGATCATTTAATTGGTAAGACAATTGAGGAAATTATTCACTGCATCATTCAATCAGATATTCAACTGGAAGACCACCAATGTTACCCTGCTCTATCACTCCTGTCTGTACCTCTGTGACTAACTCCAAGTCCCATCAGTCACTACAACATACACCCCTCAGTCGCTACATCCCAATCCCACCAGACATTAAATGCTCCTACCCTCATTTGGTCTATTCCATTCCCCTCAGCCATTAAATCCCACTCACCTTAGTCACTAAAACCCTCTCCCCTAAATGACTCCACCTGACTCCCCTGAGACACGGTGTCAGTTCCCCTTCTGTAATTCCACCCCACTCCCCTGACTCAGTGTCTCCCACCCTGGGAGCCACTTCATCCCACTCCCCTCAGTCACTACATCCCTCTCCCCTCAGCCACTACATCCCTCTCCCCTCAGTCACTACATCCCACTCCCCTCAGTCACTACATCCCACTAACCTCAGTCACTACATTCCACTCCCCTCAGTCACTGCATCCCACTCCCCTCATTCACTACATCCCACTACGCTCAGTCATTGAAACACACTCCACTATGTCACCACATCCCACCCGCCTCAGTCCCTACATCCCACTCCCCCGAGTCACCACATTCTAGTTTACCAAAACATTACATATCATTGTCCTCTGGCACAATTACACATTCCCTCTGTAAGCGGTTGAATGATACATTTGATAGAACCCTCCTGGAGTCAATTAAAGTGAGGAATCTGTTTCTCAGGAACCCCAACCTACAGATATCTGAGATTGAAGACTTCGCTAAAATAGTAGGTTTTATATCATCAGATTCTTTCGTCAATTGTTCCTCGGGCTTCTGAGTTGGAGAAGTCTCTGAATCTGTAATAAAGGACGCGGGAGATGAGGGAGCGAGGAGTGGAGATAAGTTGAGATTTCACTCGTTTGACATGAAGCTTGAGTGAACGTCACACATTTTAGTAAATATGGATAGTTTAAGTCGTTTATATTGGCACTTGTAGGTTCTCGGAGTGAATGTTTGCTATATATTTTAAATTTGAGTTCTATTTCTGTGTTTGTGTGATGAGAAAGGTCAGACTGAGTTTTGGTTTCACTTTGAATAGGTGATTGCATTTCAAATGAAAGTTTACAACTAAAGAAATTCAGCAAATACAACAGTAGAATGAAATGGTGTTGTTACCTAGCAACAGGTGTCCAGCCTGGTAGGTATCTCCCACAGACACACACGGAAGAAGACAGACAGAAGCTTGTTTGGGAAGCTGTTGGAGTTCTGCTAGCTTTCCAGAGGAACAGAAGCCACTGAAAAGGGGCAGGTTGCTAGTCCCAATAGAAAACTTGTTGTCAGTAGCTGCCAGAGAGGCTGGTGCAATGGGGACAGATAGCCAGACCCCACTTGAAGACAAGAGCACAAAAGTTAGGGGAATGGAACAGGAGAAAGTCTGAAGCAGGTCCTGTAAAGGAAGTTAAGATTTAGGGAAAGAGAAAATGCAACATGCTTCAGATTTAAAGAGTCAAATGCTGCAAGAAGCAGATTGGAAGTGAAAGCAGGTTGCACGAGGTAAGAAGGTAAAATAAAGAAAGTAAAAAATAAAACCTAGGATTCCAGCCCTCAGTTACTAAATTTCAATCGCCACATTCACTACATCCCATTCCCCTAACTCACTATGTCCCACTCACACAGTCGTTACATCCTTAAAATTCAGTCACCCTTGATCACAGAATCCAAGTTCCCTCAGTTACTACTCGCCATTCCCCTCAGCCGCAGCATTCCATTCCTCCACTCACTACAGCCCACTCCCCTCAGTCAGTACATCCCGCAACCTTGAGCATCAGATTTCAGCGATCATATTGTGTGAAGATTTTCTGTAGAATATCCACTCCAGCCTGATACCTGTTATTTCAGATGCTGTTGGTCTAGACGATGGAGGGACAGTGGATTCTTTAGTCGAGTGTTCCTCAGGTTCTGGAGTTGGTGCTGTCAGTGGATCTGCAATGAAGTAAGGAGACATGGGAGATTACAGAGTGTGGATCACTTCCAGAGAGCATTCACTTGGTAGGAAAGTTTAGCAAATGATTCACTTCATCATTTATATAGTTTGAACCCCACCAAATTAATTCTGCTTTGTCACTCATGACTGTACATAATTCCCAGTCACACCAGTCACTAAATCCCACACCCCTGAGTCACTACATTCCACTGCCCTCAGTCACTACATCCCACCCCCTCTCTCAATATATCCCACACCCCTCACTCACTATATCCCACTGCCCTCACTTACTAAATCCGACTCCCCTCACTCACTATATCCCAATCCCCTCAGTCACAACATCCCCCTCACCTCATTCACAACACTCACCCCGCTCAAATCCTTTCCCCCCCAGCCACGACGTCCCAATACCCTCAGTCACTACATCAAACTGAGGGCAGGTGGTTGCTGTTTGCGGGGTGTAGCCTGGTAATGGGGAGGACTGTCGTGTGCCTGGGGTGGTGGGTGGGGGGGGAGCTGTCTGGAACTGGGGTTTGGGGAGAGTAGTTGTGGTTTGGGGAGGTGATCCAGAAGTCAGTTGTGCATCAGAGTTACAACCGGGGTTATTTGGGGGTGAGGATGTTTGGTGGGCGGGGGGGGGGGGGTGTGTGGTGGGAGGCGGGGTGGTGAGGGGGAGGGAGTGCGTGGGGAGGTTTCCTGTGTGGGTTTCGGGTGGGTGTCAGTCCTGGAATAACCGAGCAGGTGGAAGTGGTTTTAACCCTTCTCCCTTTTCGATGGTAACTACCCTGCTAAATTTCTCAGAACCAACCAAATTCCTCATCTAAAATGTTAGAGTCGGATACTCATGGTGCAGGGAAATTTTCCATCGGAAGTTCCATTTTCCGGGGCAATTTCCGTGTATTCCTCACATGGGGACTCCGAGGGGTTCCCCCCGTGAATCTTCCGGAGTACCTCCCGGGAACGAAGGCCCTCACCCACCGGAGATGGGAAGTCCTGGGTGATTCTAACAGAGAGAATTGTGGAGAGTCCCAGCAACGGGAATCAGCCCATCCTAACTTTAATCCTCACGGGCAATTTCACTGCGTGTGTGTGCATCAGGAATTTCACAGGATCCTCACACATTTCCCCATTTGTATCAAATCTCAGACGGTTCTGAGGTTAGAGGACTCAGGCCGTTGTGTTGGTGTTCAAACCCTTGATGGTTATGCACCCCCACCCACCCGGTCCACAGTTCACTCCCACAGCCCCCACACCCCATCGCAATAATATTCCTACCTGGCCCACAACACTCAAATAAACCTCTACTCCTCCAATCCCGGATCCCCAACATTGACAGGCGTGTGTTCAGCCGCCTGGGCTCTAAGCATTGGAAAGCCCTCCCTAACCCGCTCTGCCTCTTCACTCCTCTCTCCCCCTGTAACAATGTCTTTAAAACCGACCCCTTGATCATACCGTGTGTCTGTTTGTTGTCCGTGATGACAACAGGGTCTGATTCATTTCCTTATACTTTTGGTGAAAGGTTCACTTTATATTTCAGACCTTTATCCGTTGTGGTTCTTACAACAACGAGGAGCAGATGGAACATTAATATTTCAGTGAGTGACCCGGCACATCCAGACTCACCCTCCTGGGTCATTTATAAACAGCAATGTACCTGTGCAATAAGCAGCATCACAGCGTGGCGGCGGCTTCAGCTCATAAACGAAGTAACTGCTGCAGTTTTTAATCTTTATCTCTCGGGTCCAGTAGCAGCGATTCGAATCCCAGGTAAAACAAACTGTCCTGGTTAGCACCCCCTGTGCCAGGGTGGGATGTGAACCTGAAATGAGGTTTATAAATATTGAAGAATGTAAGGGATGTGAACAGTGTTGGACAGTGAATGTGAATCTGATATTAGAAAGTCTGTAATTACCCTGTAACCAGCCTGGACGATATGTGGAGCAGTGAGACCCTGAGACAACAGAGTCTGGGATCCTCCATCCACCAGAACTGAAACAACAATCACACAATCATAGGATTAAAGAAAGATACAGCTCAGAGTGAGGCCATTTGCTCCATGATATTGCCGCTACCTCTTTAACTGATCTGTAAATTTAATCCAACTCCGCTCCTGTTCTAACCCATTGAACAGAAAACCTCCCTTTCCAGGATTAACATCGTCAGGTGGCGAGCTGCACGTGCGCAGAAGGGGAGCGAGCTGCTCACACGTTCAATAGGAGTGAGCCGCACATGCGCGGATTGAGAGCGAACTGCACATGCGCGGACTGAGAGCGAACTGCACATGCGCAAATTGTGAGCGGCCTCAAATGCGCGGAAACAGAGCGAGTTGCACGTTAGCGGAACGTAAGTAATTAGTTTGCCCAAATGTAGAGCGAACTGAGAGGGACAATGAGAGGGGGCGGGGACAGGGAGAGGGGGCGGGGAGGGGGAGAGGGGGCGGGGACAGGGATAGGGGACAGGGAGAGGGGGCGGGGAGAGGGAGAGGGGGCGGGGAGAGGGGGCGGGGAGAGGGGGCGGGGAGAGGGGGCGGGGAGAGGGGGCGGGGAGAGGGAGAGGGGGCGGGGAGAGTGAGAGGGGGTTGGGAGAGTGAGAGGGGGCGGGGAGAGTGAGAGGGGGCGGGGAGAGGGGGCGGGGAGAGGGAGAGGGGGCGGGGAGAGGGGGAGGGGGCGGGGAGAGGGGGCGGGGAGAGTGAGAGGGGGCGGGGAGAGTGAGAGGGGGCGGGGAGAGGGAGAGGGGGCGGGGAGAGGGGGCGGGGAGAGGGAGAGGGGGCGGGGAGAGTGAGAGGGGGCGGCGAGAGGGGGAGGGGGCGGGGAGAGTGGGCGGGAGAGTGAGAGGGGGCGGGGAGAGTGAGAGGGGGCGGCGAGAGGGGGAGGGGGCGGGGAGAGGGGGCGGGGAGAGTGAGAGGGGGCGGGGAGAGTGAGAGGGGGCGGGGAGAGGGAGAGGGGGCGGGGAGAGGGGGCGGGGAGAGGGAGAGGGGGCGGGGAGAGTGAGAGGGGGCGGCGAGAGGGGGAGGGGGCGGGGAGAGTGGGCGGGAGAGTGAGAGGGGGCGGGGAGAGGGAGAGGGGGCGGGGAGAGGGGGCGGGGAGAGGGAGAGGGGGCGGGGAGAGTGAGAGGGGGCGGCGAGAGGGGGAGGGGGCGGGGAGAGTGGGCGGGAGAGTGAGAGGGGGCGGGGAGAGTGAGAGGGGGCGGGGAGAGGGGGCGGGGAGAGTGAGAGGGGGCGGGGAGAGTGAGAGGGGGTGGGGAGAGAGAGAGGGGGCGGGGAGAGTGAGAGGGGGCGGGGAGAGTGAGAGGGGGAGGGGAGAGTGAGAGGGGGCGGGGAGAGGGGGCGGGGAGAGTGAGGGGGGCGGGGAGAGTGAGGGGGGCGGGGAGAGGGGGCGGGGTGAGGGAGAGGGGGCGGGGAGAGTGAGAGGGGGCGGTGAGAGGGGGCGGGGTGAGGGAGAGGGAGAGGGGGCGGGGAGAGGGAGCGGGGGCGGCGAGAGGGAGAGGGGGCGGGGAGAGTGAGATGGGGCGGGGAGAGTGAGAGGGGTCGGGGAGAGGGGGCGGGTGAGGGAGAGGGGGCGGGGAGAGGGAGCGGGGAGAGGGAGAGGGGGCGGGGTGAGGGAGAGGGGGCGGGGTGAGGGAGAGGGGGCGGGGAGAGGGAGAGGGGATGGGGTGAGGGAGAGGGGGCGGGGAGAGGGAGAGGGGGCGGGGAGAGGGAGAGGGGGCGGGGAGAGGGAGAGGGGGCGGGGAGAGGGAGAGGGAGAGGGGCCGGGGAGAGGGAGCGGGGGCGGCGAGAGGGAGAGGGGGAGAGGAGAGTGAGATGGGGTGGGGAGAGTGAGAGGGAGCGGGGAGTGTGGGAGGGGGCGGGGAGAGTGAGAGGGGGCGGGGAGAGTCAGAGGGGGCGGGGAGAGATATTGGCGGCGGAGAGAGTTTGAGGGGGTGAGGAGAGGGAGAGGAGGCGGGGAGAGGGAGATGTGGTGGGGAGAGTGAAAGGGGGCGGGGAAAGGGAGAGGGGGCGGGAAGAGGGAGAGGGGGCGGAGAGAGTGAGAGGGTTAGGGAGAGGGAGAGGAGGTGGGGAGAGGGAGATGTGGTGGGGAGAGTGAAAGGGGGCGGGGAAAGGGAGAGGGGGCGGGAAGAGGGAGAGGGGGCAGAGAGAGTGAGAGGGGTAGGGAGAGTGAGAGGGGTGGGGAGATGGAGTGGGGGTGAGGAGAGTGAGAGGGGGCGGGGAGAGTGAGAGGGGGCGGGGAGAGTGAGAGGGGGCGGGGAGAGTGAGAGGGGGCGGGGAGAGTGAGAAGGTGCAGGGAGAGGGAGAGGGGGCGGGGAGAGGGAGAGGGGGCGGGGAGAGGGAGAGGGGGCGGGCTGAGGGAGAGGGGGCGGGGTGAGGGAGAGGGGGCGGGGTGAGGGGGCGGGGAGAGTGAGAGGGGGCGGGGAGAGTGAGAGGGGGTGGGGAGAGAGAGAGGGGGCGGGGAGAGTGAGAGGGGGCGGGGAGAGTGAGAGGGGGAGGGGAGAGTGAGAGGGGGCGGTGAGAGGGGGCGGGGTGAGGGAGAGGGAGAGGGGGCGGGGGAGAGGGAGAGGGGGCGGGGAGAGGGAGAAGGGGCGGGCTGAGGGAGAGGGGGCGGGGTGAGGGAGAGGGGGCGGGGTGAGGGAGAGGGGCCGGGGAGAGGGAGAGGGGCCGGGGAGAGGGAGAGGGGCCGGGGAGAGGGAGAGGGGGCGGGGAGAGGGAGAGAGGGCAGAGAGAGTGAGAGGGGGCGGGTGGAGGGAGTGTGAGTGGGGGTGGGGAGATGAAGAGGGGGCGGCGAGAGT